>NW_019241805.1:0-61137 GCF_002742605.1 Olea europaea var. sylvestris | reverse complement strand
AAAAAAAAAAAAATACATGTAATTCAAATATCTCCATCTCAAATAATTATTTTTTTCTCTTGTTCTAGTTGAAACATCAAATCTAGTGAATTTAGGAAGTGAAAGTCATAGCTAGATGAGATTAGTGAATTCCATAAGCAAGTTCTTGATTTCTTCGAAAAATGCCGTGTCTTGTTAACTCTATTTCTTTGTTTAAGCCAAAGAAAATATGATATGTTTGACTCACATTTTTTTTTCAAAAAATACATTTTTAAATAATGATATGTCATTATTTCAACCATACATTCTTCAATAAAATAATATTATACACAAATTCAAAACTTTCCTTAATTTTTAACCGCACATTTCACATTAAGACCCTGTTTGGCCCCCATTACGGGGAAAATTTAATGTATAGAATAGTGTTTTTTGAAAAATGAGTGGTTGAAAAAGAAAGAAAATTTTTCGATTTACGTGTAATATTATTTTATGGAAGATTGTGTGGTTGAAAATAGGAGAGAGAAAAGTAGAATGTAATGTAATGTAATTTAATGAAAATCAAACAAGTGCTAATATACTATTTAAAAATGTATTCTGAATAAAATAATGTAGCTCAGACAAGGGCATAGAATAGAACTTTTAGCAGGTCATCAAGTCGTAGGAAGGTACGGAGGTAGATGAAGAAAAGAGAAAATGATATTGCCACTTGATGGTTACAAACTGGAATATTATTATACGTTTCATTCTTATTTTTATCAAAATATAATTTTTTCTCTTCTTTTTAATTATATATTCTTTATTAAAATAATATCACACGTAAATCAAAAATTTTTCCTTATTTAAAATCAACACATTTTCCATAAATTTACTATTTTAAAATTTATTTTTTCATAAAAATGGTTGTCAAATATTCTCTTAACAGTATATTGGCTGGCATTTATTTAAATTTTATATTATATTAGTATCCTGGTTGGTGATGGCAGGAAAAGTAAAATGTACGTCGGTGTTGATTAAGAAGTTGTTGGGGGCCTAGTGGCTAGGTACGGTAGAAATGAAAAAGATAGATCGAAATTTATTAATATAAAAATGGATCTCATCTTCTGCCTTCCTTAGAACTCAAGTTTAGCACTTATTTGGTGTAAATTAAAATTTATTAAAAATTTTAAATCAAAGTTAACAATTAATTTTATGAGATTTATAACTTTTCACCATATATTTTATCTAAATTTGATTTTAAGTTACCCCAAATAAGGGCTATATTTTCATGTGAAGTGATGTGTGGAACAGATAATTTGTAGAAAAAAGGAGTCCCGTTATATTTCCTAGAAGTGAAAGCTGAATTAGTTGCAAGTAAAGATGAACAACGAAACCATGAAAATGTAAAATTGAATCAAAATCGATTTTTTGAAACCATTGGTTTGGATCCACGTAAATTTGTCAACATGAAGATTTTGAATCGAATCAAACCATTTCGAAATGGTTTGGTGTATGTTTCAATCTTTACAAATAGTTTCAAACTACCAACCTTTTACAAAAAAATTCTAAAAATAAATTAATTTAAATTTTATGCAACTCTATATTAAACATAACACAATTAAATGCAATACCTAAATAGATGGTCGTTCATCCCAATTAATTAATTAATTATGAATTCAAATACCTATCATTCATCACAATTGTGAATGCAAAATTTTCAATTTGTGTGAAGTATTGAACAACTGTTGTTGAACCATAGTTATCTATCATCCATTACAATTGAGTAAACAATCAAATCTAGATTTTAACTAAAACTAATACATTGCTTTTCCTTCTACTAATAATTTTCTCAAATTTTAACTAGATATCTAGGTCAAGTTATTCAAATTTTCTCATTCTTGGTAATTATTTGCTATATTTTATTGGTAGTTTGTACTGTTTTGTTCTAATTGTGTAGGGCTCCTTTAAAGTTTTAGCGATCTTTTTTTTTGGTATATTTGTGTCTCAATTTTCTAGTCAAGTCACTCAATTAATTATTTTTAGTTTCACTTATTTCCTTATTTAATGTTAATTGGTAGAATGATTTGATAGATTACTTAAATGGTTGTTTTGAAGATTTGATCAATTAGCTTTTTGATGTATTATTTTGGTGGAAATTGATTGCAAATAAATAAAGATTGTCCTTCAAATTACTCCGAAGGATACTTTATTTTTTCAGAAGTTCGTTGAGTGCAAATATGGTTGAGACGATGATTTGTTCTAAAATTTGATTGTATAGTAACAGGAACCTGTTTTGATTCATCAATATTTTGATAAAGTAGAAACATTGGCATGATTCACAAAAATTGATAGAATGTATTATCATATTTGATCTTCCTATTTATTTATTTTATTAGTTATTTTATATTATTTAACGATAATCAATGAATTCATGTACATATTATTATCTTTATGGAGAGAATAAATAATGTGTCACAATTACAAATGTTGCACCAATTAGTATCAACTAATAGGTTAAAATGTTTCTCTAATGTTGTTGTATTATAGGGATTAGAAACTTTGATTTGTAACATTTTTATTTATACTATTTTTGTTTTAACGTGAAATTTTAGACTAAAATTTATGACTTAACTTATTTAATATATGGTAATTTTTTTCTTTGGTAAGCCATGATTTTAAACTAAACCAAAAAAAAAAAAAAAAGGTTTGAATTGGTTTGGTTTTAAAATAAAAGTAACTTGATTCGATTTGAAAAAATTTCAAATCATGTTAATTGACTTTGTTTGAAAATTTGTCATAAATCGCTCAAATCGAACCGTGTTTACCCCTAATTACAAGGTATAATGTAGAATTGAACAGGACATGATCCAAAATCCTTTATAGAAGTCAATGTCTCGAAGTCTTGAGAACTCATTCTAACTTAAACAATGGGAGAAGCTTAATCAAACTTCAAAATATTCAACCCTTGTTCAAGTATCATTCTAAATAAGAAAACTCATTTTTTTCTTCAAATTTAGTTTCAACTATGTATTCTCCTAATAAAATAATTTTATAAATAAATTAATTTTTTTTTCCTTTTCAATCAGATATTCTTAAAAAAAAAAAAACCTTCATTATTACAAAATCTATCTTTCGTAAACTGGGACTCAAACCGGCTCAATTTCTCCATTTCGCTAATTTGTACTCTCTGGCCGTGTCCGTGCAGTGATCTTAGCAATAATTACCTATAATTTATTTTAGATAATTGAAGATTTATGTAATCTAGGAAAATTAGTAAGTAAAGAAAATTTAAGTTAGAAGACACGTGGACGGTCTACAATAAGCGGTTCAAATGGGCGTGGGAGTAGCCCAACGACGCGGGACGGTGACGTTCGGAATCCGACGAGTTATTCGTGATCCGATTGTAAAATAATTACCAACCGGTGCTCGTCAATGTATGTATAAAAGTGTATAAATTTGATTTATGTATTGCAAGTAACTGAGAGAGTTGAGTAAATATAGTCTTTTGTATTGATTCTTGCATTTGTCTTTTGACACTATACAATGGGGGGTATTTATAGTGATATATATGGAATGGGGACCCTTGGATGAAGTGGCACGTGGCCTCATCTCCATAGTTTAAATGTCTGTTCATAGGCATGGGATTTGATTTGCTAGCTTACGGCGCATTTATTGTTTGTGCAGGACCTCCACGCTAGTGACAAGACTTGACCTTTATGCTTATGACAAACATTCCATCAATCATTCGAATAAGATCTGTGCAGGGGATCCCTTGGGAGAAGTGACCATGGAGGATGTTTCCTTGTGGTTGAGGCTCGCGCATCAACTTCGGGGCTTCGTCCATTCGAGGACCTCAGCTACAACAAAACCTTCCACGCCTCGGGCCATGGGCCTCGGTTAGAAGCAGTTCGGGTGTAACCCACCTCGGCAATGTGGGCCACCTCGGCAGGAATGCCGCGTGGATCAGGATGAGTGGCCTACTGGCCCAGGTGGATAGGACAAGTGTGACAACACGCAACACTTTTAATTCAACATTTTTCATGTGGAAAATTATATCAATCAAATACAATAATTTACAATTTTCTAGAAAACAATTTCTGAACAATTCAACCCCTTGAAATTCATTTTCTTTTTGCACAAATTCCATTTTCGCAATCAAACGGACCATTAAAAAGTTGAACTCCTATATTGACCAATCCTTTTGCCTTTGTCTGTATCTATTTCTTCACTTTGTGTTTCCTTCTTTTGTGAAGGAGTAAAAGATTATCATAACCAATAATCAGGCTAGATATCAAAATCGAAAAAAAATAAAAAATAAACATATATACACAAATAATATAATTTGTTCTCAAACGAACGAATATAAGTAGCGAATTTATATTTATACTCGAAAAAAATAGTAAATTATTACACAATTTTCATCTAAAAACTTAAAATTTTAAAACAACTAAAAAGATAATTTATTTATTTATATTTATTCTATTAAAAATGATACAAGCCAGATTTTTTTTTTTAATACGTAGACTTTTCAAATTTATTTAACAGTAGTAAACACTTTGAACTGTGGAAAGACGAAATTTTTCTTAACATACTTCTACAATTAACATGTCTAATCATTAAGTTGATGATGAACTTTTGGTTTAAATTAAGTTGATAATGAAATAAATTCTTTAAAATAAAATTCCCAGAAAACTCTTGATAATGAAACTTGGTAAACTTATTTTTTCTACCTTTTTTTATAGTTTTCTTTGGAAATTTCTGAAAATTTCCATTTTTTCTTTAAACAACTAAAACTATGGTAGAACGTTTAGTACGTCGACAAACTAATAAAGTAGAAAGTAACTAAAGAAAAATGATGTAATATATTTATTTTTTATTTCATTTAAATTTGTTCACATCAAACATGCATAAGGGACCTTATATTCATTCAAAAATAATCTAGAAAAACTTGTGATAGATGTCTCCCACTGCACTGCCATTTATATTTCTTTTGTTTCTTCTTCGCTAGTGAAGCCGTTGAAATTAGTATCACTTAGAGCATTCTCGATAACACAAACATTTATTACGTCTCCCACCAAGTATGTTCCTGGCTTCCTCGAACATCAATATTTTTTTCATTTTACACTAATCATGTTTCTTCATCTACGTTGCTCCCTTCCTTTGTATGTCTAGTTCTATTAATCGTTTTAAGCCAAGTATTGTGTACCAATGATGTCGCCCCTGTTGACTTCTATCTCTAAACCAATGGCCGATCTTATCTTGCATAAGCCTCATTAATCTAATCGGGTTTCATGACCTTCGGATAGGTATGGGTTCTCTTTTTACACTTATCAATCTTCTCTCAATACTGCCTTTGTGCCTAAGTCTTACTCTTGGGCTTCTGCTCATTAGTGTTAGGGAAAAGCTATGCATGACGAACTTGAGGCTCTACAGAATAATCACACTTCGGATAACGTTCATTATCGTGCTCGTTACGATTTGATCCGAGCTCTCTTATTGAATTGCTCATTCAATGAGTATTCTCAATATTATGCCTTGAAGAGAATTCGAACCTCCAATTGAGAAGTATAAAGAAATCAACAAGAGAATAGTTTTGATTATGTGGAGATATTTGTTCCCATGGTCAAAATGACTATTATCCGCACTATTATGGTCATTGCCCCCTCGAATGGATGGTCACTTCAACAAATGAATACTAGCGTGCATTTATACATGGTGATTTAAAGGAAGAAATATATTATGACTTCTCTTAGTAGCATGTTTTTTAATTCTTCTAGTTCGAAAGAGGCACGAGGGCTAGTTTGAAAATTTTCTTACTATTCTTCTAGATTTCATATTTATTCATAATCAGTATGATTCTTCTCTTTTCTCTTGGACAGTGATGCCAATTACCTATTGGGGCAATGATGAAAAGGCTTAGGCCCAAAACCAAGTGTTTATTTTATTAAAACCATGCAATTGTCCAATAACGTGACTTGGGCCAATTACCTGAGGCCAATAACACTAAATTCGTGTTTCTAAATGGCATGGCACTTTTAGTTGCAGCCTTTCACAATTTTCTCATTTTGGGAATGTAACAGCCCAGGTTTTAATAATTTAGATCGTTACTAAAACATTCATTCCATAATTTAAATAAATTATTCAAATATCTCAACTAGAAAATTTTTCAGTTTCATCAATAAAATAAATAAATATCTATGAAACATGATCCATTGAAACATGTCCTAAATCCTAAATAACGAGTTTCACATGAAAATAAAAACTAAAATAATTTAATTTTTATTGAATCCCATAATTTCTGACTTCACAACAGCACAACATTACCCGCCAACCAATGACCCGTTCTAATTTGTGAAGAATAGGGAAAATGATGAGTACATGAGAATACTCAGTGGGACATAAAAATCAATAGTGCAATCCCGAGTAAAAATTTTTAAACATGTATAAGAAAAATCATACCGTCTCATATCTTTAGAATCGGTAAGAGCCCATATCATATCATATCATTTGTACCGAAATGGTCGTATCATATCATATTATATCATATCTTTAGCTTTCATGAGTATAATAATTCATCAACATGAAAAAAATAATTAAACGGGATAGAATACACTGCATTTCGATATCCTACATTGTTAGATCAATTAAATTTGAAAGGAAAAAATCGAATTCACGTTCTAAATCTCTATTTTCTACTTATTTGTTGTGTTTATGTGTATATGTATATTTTATTGTGCAACTGAGCATGGAATTGCTATGATCCGAGGAGACTAGATGGACTCCAGAGCATGTTACATAAACTCTCTACGAAAATTAGAGCCCCCCACTATTAACGTGATCATAACAGAGGTTGTGAACGAAGCCAACTTGGACGTGGAAATGCTCGACGCCCCTGAACAAGGGCATACCTTCGAATAGGAGGAAGACGTCGACATGGAAGAGACCCCTGAAAAAGGGCACCTCTTGATGAGTTAGACCCCCGAATAACTGACTCAGAACCGAATGCAATCCAAATGGAAGAACTTAAAACTTTCTCCGTCAACCCAAAGGACCCCAGTCAGGTCTTGCGAATTGGAAAGACATTGTCCCCCGAAGCGAAAAAAGAAATGATAAGCTTCATGAAAAGGAACTTGGATGTCTTCGCTTGGAAGCACGAAGACATGGTGGGAATAGACCCAAAGATCATTTGCCATCGCCTTAACATCAATCCCTCCTGTGCCCTACATCGGCAGAAAAAACGAGTCCTCAACCAGGATAGGTACGAGGCGCTCGAAGATGAAGTCAATAAGCTTAGCCACAACGACTTCATCAGAGAAGCCATATATCCGAAGTGGATATCCAACTCGGTCCTTGTGAAGAAGCCTAGCGGGAAATGGAGGGTGTGCGTAGACTTCACGGAATTAAACAAAGCATCCCCTAAAGATAGCTTCCCACTGTCGAGAATAGACCAACTTGTGGATTCCACTGCTGGACATGAACTCTTAAGCTTCATGGATGCGTACTCAGTGCACAACGAGATACCCATGTTCTAACCTGATGAGGACGCCACATTGTTCATTACGGACAGCGGACTGTACTGCTACAAAGTCATACCTTTTGGATTGAAAAATGTTGGAGCTATGTATCAGAGGCTAGTCAACATGATGTTTGCCAAACTCATCGGCCAAACCATGGAAGTCTACGTGGACGACATGGTAGTTAAAAGCCTTCAAGCGAACGAACACGTAAGTCACCTCAACCAGACCTTTCAGGTTCTTAGAAAATATAAAATGAAGTTGAACCCCTCAAATGCACTTTCGGGGTGGCTTCGGCTCAGTTTTTGGGATACATTGTGAACCAAAAGGGAATCGAAGCAAATTCGGTAAAGATTAGGGCCTTACTGGAAATGAGGTCACCTCAGAAGCTGAAGGAGATACAGAGCCTCAATGATCAGATAGCCATGCTTAGTCGCTTCATCTTCAGGGCCACTGATAAGAGCCTACCCTTCTTGAAAGTGTTGAAGCAAGGAAATAAGTTTCAATGGACCGGTGAGTGCGAGGAAGCCTTCCAAGCACTTAAGAAAGGTGCCTCTGTTATCCAAACTTGAACCATAATAATCACCACTGCTGTACTTGGTGGTCTCGGACGAGGCGGTCAGCACAGTCCTAGTCAGAGAGAAAACGAACACCAATTACCGGTATACTACATCAGCAAAGGACCATTCCAACCAGAAACACACTACCCGGACTTGAAAAAACTGGCACTCGCCTTTATCACAGCATCAAGGAAACTGAGGTCGTACTTCCAGGCCCATTCAATTGAAGTTCTCACCAACTTCCCATTAAAGCAAGTGCTGCAGAGAACGGATGCTTCGGGCCGCTTGCTAAAATGGGCAATCAAGCTCAGTGAGTTCGACCTACTGTTTCGACCTAGACATGCCATCAAGGGCTAAGCCCTTGCAGATTTTGTGGCTGAATTTACCAAAGCCTCAGAAATGGAAGCGACAATGGAACCAGCTGAGCCCCCAACATGGAACTTGTTCGTGGATTGATCCTCAAGAGAAACTGGCTCCGGAGTAGGGATCGTCTTGGAAAGCCCAGAGGGCCACAAGCTAAATTGCACAATAAGATTCGGCTTCAAAGCCTCGAACAATGCCGTCGAATATGAGGCCCTTCTAGCAGGCCTTAGACTCATGAAAAAAATGCAGGTTAGAAGGCTCCTGGCAAGCGGCGACTCTCAACTTGTGGTGAGTCAGGTCAACGGGAACTTTGCGGCCAAAGACAGTAGCATGATTGCATATTTAAAATTGGTGCTGGACCTAGTTCCTCATTTCGAAAGGTTCGAGCTGATTCGAGTCCCATGCCTCGAGAATACTCATACAGACGCCCTGTCAAAGTTGGCCAGCAACAAAGATTTAGAGCTACTAAAGATTGTCGCCATTGAACGCTTGTCGAAGTCCTCCATCTCCGAAGGTGAAGAGTTGTTATAGATAGAAAGTAACGCATTATGGATGCAACCCATCATGGCCTATCTTAAGGATCAATCCTACCAACTTCGAGAAGCGAAGCGAGGAAATTAAGAAGAAGGGCTGTACACTTCGTCTTACAAGAAGATGTCCTCTACAAAAGAGGCTTTGCCTTATCACTTCTCCGATATGTAGAAGGGGAAGAAACCACATATATACTCAAGGAGATCCATGAGGGAATCTGCGGAAATCACTCTGGAGGAATGGCTCTGGTATACAAAGTACTCTGACAAGGCTACTTCTGGGCAACCATGAAAATGGATGCTTGTCAGTTCGTTCAGAAATGTTATAAGTGCTAGTGCTTCTCAAATATTTAAAGACAGTCTTCTCAGAGCCTCTCCGTAGTTACCAGTCCGTGGTCATTTGCCAACTAGGGCATCAACTTCATTGCTCCACTCCCAAAAGAAAGAGGAAGCCTAACTTTTGCCATTGTCGCCATTGACTACTTCACCATGTGGGTCAAGGCTGAACCTCTTGCCAAGATCATCAGGTGAATACTACAAAATTCATCTGGAAACACATCATTTACAGGTTTGACATTCCCCACTCCTTAGTGTCTGACAACGAAAGACAGTTCGACAACAAGAAGATGCGAGACTTATGCTATGAACTGGGGATAAAGAAGGATTTCTCAATGCCTCATCACCCCCAAGCAAATGGGCAAGTTGAGGCAGTAAACAAAACCATCAAGCATACCCTGAAAATAAAGCTTGACACCTTGAGCAGGGCGTGGGTCAATGAGCTTCCCCACGTCCTCTGGGCCATCCGCACAACTAGTCGAACCGCGACAGGGGAGAAACCCTTCTCAATGACCTACGGAGCCGAAGCCATAAGCCCAATCGAGGTAGAAGTCCCATCGCATCGTCGGATACACTTCAATTAGATCAGAAACGACGAAGCTTGATTGTACGAACTCCACCTCCTTGAAAAAAGGAGGGATACCTCCCAAGTGAAACTGGCTAAGTATCAAAGAAAGATGACCCGCTATTACAACTCCAAGGTCAGAAACGAACTCTTCGGCTGGGGGACCTCGTCCTTAGAAGGGTCTTCCAATCATCAAAGCCAACTGGGTCTGGAGTGTTTGGACCGAACTGGGAAGGTCCTTATCGCATCCGCAAAGAGTCCCGACCTGGTACCTTTGAAATTGAAGACATGATAGGGAGAGTACTGTCTCATCAATGGAACATCGAACACTTGAGGAAGTACTATCAATGATGAACGTATGTTCCGATCCGATTTCCATATTGTCTAATAAGTGTTTGTCATGATCCGATCTCATTTTAATTTCCCTATCTTACTAAGTGTTGAAATTACCTAAGTGAAGGATGATGTAACTTCTAAGTAATGATACTTTAGTTCTTTGTGTCACATCCGTTAATGAGTTGTTACCTCAATTCTTCAATATATTATTAATCCGATCTTCTTTTATCCACTGGTTATTGGTAAGTGGTGCTTAATATTTACTTAAGTGCTTATCATTCATTTACTCAAGTATAGACAATTCAATACAAGAAAAAAGAAGAAGCACTGATACTTGAAAGAAAAACTTTCATTCCATTCATTTCAAACCAAGTTACAAAAGGAAAGCCAAAGCCATCACAAAAATAGCCCTACTCTACTAGGGTGATGTCTTCCACCCCGACCGTCGGTTCTTCCTCTGGGGCCTCTAGAGCTTCCTCGGCAACCCTGTCAGGCCAGCCTCCAGTAGGCCCACCGAACTCTGCCTCCAAGGAGGATATTTCCAAAGTCGGGTGGACCTCCTTCAGCCTACCCAACAGTCCTTGGGCACTCCAAGAGACCCAATAGTTAGCGAAGTCATCATACAGGGGGTGCTCCTCGAAATGGTCAATGAAGTTCTACACAGCTACCTCTCCCGCCAACTTCAGATCCCCCTTCAGCGAGGCAATTTCTTCAGCTTGGGCCTCTGCCTGCTGTTTCAGCTCAGCCTTTTCCTTGTTGGAGGCCTCCAGAGCTGAAGTAGCCAGGCCGTGGTGCTCGTTGGCGTGATCAATTCGCCTCGTCAGAGCAGCCACCTGGCACTCAGTTTCGTGCAGCTCCTTCTTCAGCCTCTCAACATCAACATTGGCCCTCATCTGCTGGCCCTCAGCCTCCTGCTTCGCCGACTCTACCTCACGACCCAGACCTCATTCCCGTACTGCATCGCCTTCTCGAGGTGCTTCGCCAGGTCAATGTTTTTGGCCCTCGGATCTTTGATTAGGCCCTCCAGCTGAACACTTGTGTTGAGGGCCTTGGCTATGCATGCAATGTTGGCCACCATGAGATCTTCGGTAGTGCACGAGGCAGTGTGATCCTTCTACTCCTCAGTCCAGTACTTATTATGGACCACTGCCAGTGCTGCCATCTGGGGAGGAAGAGCCTCCATCATTTCTTTGATTGGCTCTTCAGTGTTCACACCCAAAAAGTTCACCTCCTTTGTGGGACGGGCCATTTTTCTTCTCGGCTACCTCGGCACTTGAGATATGGGAACGGATGAAAGTGGAGCTTCAGCCGAGGCAGTAGAGGTGGCAGGGACAGCCACGGAAGCTTCAGCAAACTTCTCCCTTAGGGCCATCCCGATTGGGATTGTTGTCTGCCTCAAGGCTGGGGTTGGCCTCGCCACGGTGGGCCCCTTTGAAGAGCCCGCAGCTTTCTTGTCTTTCCTCAGCAGATTCGCCTCAGGGTCTTCTTCGACGTCCTCATCCACCTGAGGCTGAATCCTCTTAGTGGCATCAACCAGATCCTTCATCTGCTTCTTGTAAGTAGATGAGGAGGTCTTCAAGGCCCTCGCCTCGACCATCATCTTCTGAATTGCCTTGAAGTCAGGCCTCAGAGGCCTCTTCTTGTTGAAGTTATCTGTAAAGGAACAAACAAATTATTATAAGCATGAAGAGGTCGAAAAACCTACGCGACATGTCCACTTCATAAATCTACCTTGGGAAGCCATCAGGTCGTGTGTTACGAAATGAATGTTCTTCCTGATCAGCTCGTGATATAACCTCTTCTTCGGGGGCAGCTAGTAGACAATGCAAATTATGTCGAAGTCGTCTGTGGATATCTCACATCGAGGAAGGGTACCTTCAAAAAAGCAAAGAGCAGTTAGGATCCGAACGGAAGAAGAATAAATAAAAGTGCAAGCCAATAGTACTCACTAAGTGTGGAATACTTTGTGTGGGGACCGTAAGAGGTGCCAGGGGGTCCCCCTCCGTTGTATCCCATCTCCCGACAGTCCAGCACCATGAGCTCTTCCATTCTTTAATGGAGCTCGGGAGATCGAGCATGAATAGAGTATGGGAACCTCATGAGGTCAGATAATGCCACTCCCTAGTCTTGTCCCCTCCAACTGCTACCTTAGGGATGTATAGGGTCTGAAAAATCGAGAAGGGCATCTCTACCCCGAGCGACACCTCCTTCCATAACATCCAGGACCCCACCATTTGGTTCTAAGAGTTCGGGTTCAGCTGGGTTGGAGCTAACCCATACGACCTCAGCACTAGCCTAAAGAAGGGATAGAGAGGGAGCCTAAGTCCAGCCCTAAAAAGTGCCTCACTCACGGCCACACACCCCGGCCTAGGATAGCATGCCCACTCATCAGGCTCCGGTAATATCAGATCTACACTATCAGGTATCATATATTCAGCCCTAAGTCTACCCAGATCAGCCTCCTTCAATTTCGATGGGTAATCTGAAGCCCCCAGTGTTCTGTTGTATCTACCCGGCTGTCAGGCCTTCTCCAAGTATTTTTCCCCCCCAATATCACCTCGACGACCTCGCTAGGCATTGGTAAGATAGGCTCATCCACCCTCACCACCTCTAAATCCCTTCCCGAAGCCCCACTACCATCCGAAGCCATTGCAGAATAGAAAAATGTGAAAAAACTTGGGAAAATACTTACTGAAACTTAATAAACTGAGGGACCTACTGTCGGAAAAGATCAACACCCAACGTGAAATCGTTGGAAATTGGAAATGTGGCCGGAGAACGATTTTACAACGCCGAAAAACGCAAGAATTTTGAGAGGAAATGGATTTTTTGATTTCGCAAAAGTGAAAAACTGCTAAAATCTCAAGTTCGCCTTTTATAGAGCGTCCCAACTAATCTCCACCGTTGAATTCAAACACAATCAATCTAGACTGTCCATCGCATCATAAATCTGAGCCGTTGATACGAAACGCAAGATTTGATCTACGTCCAAGATCAAGCTGTGACCCTCACGCTCGCATAAAACGCGTCGCCTCGATCACCATCAGCCGTTTATTATTTAAGTAGCCGCAGCAGCCTTGTCTGGGAATGGGCATCACACCCAGCTGTCGCCTTGAAAATGTACGACAACTGTCAAATCATTTCACGTCATAAATGTTCGCCTTAGATCGGAATCATCAGCTTTACAAAGTTTAGACGCACCTGACGCGGAGTCCCCTGTGGGTCATCACCTCGGTAGCTGCATTCCTTCTAAGCTTTACAAAGATTTGGCCATCTCCCAACGTGTCGTCTCCTGTGGGTCAGTGCACCAGTGGCAGATGAGCTCTCCACTCAGCTTACAAAGCTTAGATACACCTGACGCGGAGTCCCCTGTGGGTCATCGCCTCAGTAGCTGCGTTCCTTCTAAGCTTTACAAAGATTTAGCCATCTCCCAACGCATCGTCCCCTATGGGTCAGCGCACCGGTATCAGACGAGCTCTCCGCTCAGCTTACAAAGCTTAGACGTGCCTGACGCGAAATCCCCTGTGGGTCACCGCCTCGGTAGCTATGTTCCTCCTAAGCTTTACAAAGATTTAGTCATCTCCCAACGTGTCGTCCCCTGTGATTTAGCGCACCAGTGACAGTTGAGTTCCCCACTCAGCTTACAAAGCTTAGGCGCTGTCGACGCGGAGTCCCCTGTGTGTCACCGCCTCGGTCATGCATTCCCTCCTAAGCTTTACAAAGATTTAGCCATCTCCCAACGCGTCGTCCACTATGGGTCAGTGCACCAGTATCAGATGAGCTCTCTTCTTATCTTACAAAGCTTAGACGCACCTGACACGGAGTCGCCTGTGGGTCATCGCCTTGGTAGCTGCGTTCCTCCTAAGCTTTACAAAAATTTAGCCATCCCCCAACGCGTTGTCCCTTGTGGTTCAGCACACCGGTGGCAGTTAAGCTCCCCACTTAGCTTATAAAGCTTAGACGCTGCCGACGCGGAGTCCCCTGTGTATCATCGCGTCGGTCATGCATTCCCTCCTAAGCTTACAAAGATTTAGTCATCTCCCAAAGCGTCGTCCCTGTGGGTCAGTACATCATTGGAGGATGAGCTCCTTCCTTAGGCAGCAACGAAGCTTTAGCGCCTCAGTCAACAATGTGTCCCGATCTTCAGCTTCACAAGCTTTAGCATTTCCCATGCATCGTCTCTGTAGGTCATCGCCTCGGTCAGATATGTATCCCGATCCTGAGCCGCACAAGGCTTTGGCCTTTTCCCAACGCCATCTCTTCGGTGAACACAAAAATCGATCCAAAAGCTTTCGGGCTATCTACACACTTCGCCCTTCCACACCAGTTCTCTATCACAAACCAAGGCAGACATACTCGATCGGAAAAACAAGTCTACCCATAATATAAATATTTATGCCTAAACTTGGGAGGACCACTGTTACGCCTCTATCTGAACCACTTCGAAAAGTTTACCACTGCACCATACGAGACATCTACCACCAACCCGAAGTGGTTTCGAAGTGACTCCACCACCAATGTCCGCGTGTTGCTAACGCACTGCGATGCACAAAACAATTCTACCGAACCAACCTAAGTGTCCTTGATGCCGAAGCACAATGCACTTCGAGGTTCTCCTTCCGCTGCTACTTTCAGAAAGAGATCTGTGTCAAGATCCTCTCTACCCCCAAGGCTTAATTGATTTTACTTCTCCAAAGGTCTAGTTGATGTGATATATCAACTTTATTTCAACTCAACTCAGGAGAAGTTATTACCCTCCCACACTATGGATGAGGCTTATTGACTCCTATGAGCAGACGTTTCACACTGTTAGATGCATACATGTGTCCCACATCTAACAGTTCTCCTCACTTATAAATGTCCAAGGTTTGACAAAAGGAAAAGGTAATGAAACTCTTGTAATTTAGCTCTCCATAACAAGAAAATATATATAATCTCATCCCCACCCTCTTGCACAACTCGGGCAATGTTCCGATCACCGGATACTAATTTGACCATCGGAGTGTATGTGACCGCCACCACCCCAACTGGTTCCGGGCGTGTGCGTCTGACTGTATGTTGATTGTGCACAGAGAGGATCACGTGGAGCAGCTACCGGTTGGCCACGTAGGAGGTCCAATTCGCAAGGTCAACAGTAGACATAAATGCTAAACCAAAAAAAGATTGCAATATACATCATTTGACCAAATTTAAAATTGTTTGAGGGTGATTTTAGTATTGTAGGGAGATATGACTATGAATGGGGATTCTATGTTTTAAATTTTTGTGTGGATTGTTTAAGGCTAATATGATGAAATTAGGTGAAAATTTTAAATTATGTTTCGTTGTTTGAGAATGGGTATTTAATGAGGGACATTGAAGTGACCATGGGCAAAAAAAAAAAAAAAAAGGAGGAAAATAAAAGGTAAAAAAGAAAATAGAGAAGAAAAACTATCTCATTATGAAACGTATTTTCGTAGCTTTTACGACTCGATTGATTAAGCTTTTAAGGGTATCTAAAAATCTAGTGTCCTAAAATCATCTAACTTGGAAGTCATTGGCCTAAAACTTGCTAAAAGAATTATTTAGAAAGTTTAATGGAGAGAATTTTGCACATAAGATAAATAATAATAATTATTATTATGTATTTACTTTTTACATATCTTGATTATATCCCAAACACTTATTTGAGAAAATTAGATTTTTGAAAAAGGATTCTTAATCTAGTTGAGATTGGAGGTAGAAGCAATTAAAATTTGGAAAATTCTTATTTATTGAAGTATTGACATGCGATTGTTAGATCCATCTAAACTAGAGAGGAGATGAGTTAATATAAAGATTTAGCCTTTGATCACAAACTAAGAAAAGATTTAAAAATAATAAGTTTGTGGTTGTATGAATCTTACGAGTGATGAAAGTAAAATTTGACCATTGAGGGTCGGGAAATAAAAAAAAAACTTGCGAGTTTGTAATGTTTTACTAAGTCTTTAAACACACACACATCAATTTTGCATTGAAAAAGTAAATATTGATTTTGTTAATATGACCCTTAAACTATTTGTAGATTTTATATAATGATTCCAATCCTACGACAAAATGACAGATTATCTAACAAAAACCTTTTGCATGTTTGTGTTAATTAGATTATGATTTGTTTGAAGGCAAACAAATGTTTAACCAAATATTTTAACAATTGACAAGTTACAACATAAGTAACTCAACCAATGTTTTAATTACTATAAAATTTTATCTTTAACATAATAAACCTTTTAAACCATGAAACATACAAGTTACTTATCGATCTAAATCCTTCAAGAATTTTGCAGAGTCGACTCAATGGAATGAAATATATTGTAACCGTATTGAAAATAAAACTTCATTTATTGAGATAGCTTTCCCCAATTTTACACAAAATAAGACTATAAAGTTTCGTAATACAATTCAATTTATTACAAACCATTTCATACATCATCTCACAGTGCAACAGAGAACAAGGCAGTCTAAAGAAGCCCTTCTAACTGCTTTCTCGAAAAGTCCTCTTTAGCCGTGGCCTTTTGGACGTCGTCCTCGATTCTTTCGCCAACGAGTTTCATGGCATTCACCCGTTTCTCGGCGTCTTTAAAGCGCTCTTGTGCAGCAACAAGCTCAGCGCGCCTTTTTAACATCTCCTTTTTCGATGCACCAAGGACAAGTCTGCTGTTCGCTTTCGCCTCCTTGAGCAACAGCGTCTTATCATAACACGCTGCAAACTCATGGACCTTTGCTAAATGCTGATGCAGCCATGCTACATCTATCTTGGTAGCCTCTAAATCCGAGACTTCGTCATCCAATACTTTAAGTTCAGTTAAAATGTCTTCAACATCATAATATTGAAGTCGTTTAACAACATCAGATACGATATCAAGTAAAGAAGCTCTTACGGTTGTCGACTTGTACAAACAATTAGCTGCAATATCACCGTATTTTGAAAATACGGCCTCAAGTACGGATATATTATTGGCCTTCACTTTGTAGCCTTTGAAATTAACCAGCTCATTATCACCTTGCATATTATTCTCCAGTTTCTTCTCTTTCTCATCTTCTGACCTGCACGGATTACAAGTGATATGATAAATAGCTCAAAAGGTTTCTACATAAGGACTAATGCATAAATCCTCGTACGTAATATTGACGCAACATAGTTACCTCGTAGATGGCACTACAAGTTCCAATGGTTGTCCCTGTTAAAAATGTTCAGGTGTAAAGTTAACTGCTTTGCGAACATAATTAAACTTCAAAGCAATCACAGATTGCCTTCAGCAACAAGTTATTAGCTGCAAATATATCTTCATGTCACAGGCTCTCAAAGCTACATAGGATTATTCCCATGAATAATCATTAGATTCCATTTACGGCTATCATGAAATAATTATATAGCATAGTTCACTGAAAGAAGTCCTGGAAGTATCTACCACTACAGAAAGAGTAGAAGCAACTGATGCGATGCTGGACAGGGAGCAGACCTCCCAGGAAAGTTCTAAAATAGATATTATGTCATAAAATGTACATTTCTCAGATTCAATACTTGTATAGATAGTAAGAATCCGCTCTCGAAGATTCGATACTAGTATAGATGGTAAGAATGTGCTCTCAAAAACTTCTCAAAGCAAACAAATACACTTCCATGTGCACCAGAGACATTTGCCTCCAATAATGCCAACTTACCTTGAGCTTCTTCCTCACATGCCAATGAGATTCCATGTCATCATCACCCGTCCTGCATATCAGCAAGCCATGAAAGTTATTAATGGGTCCAAAAGTATTGATGAGACTGTGTGGGTCCTACGAAATGTGTGGTTAAAATTAATGTTTGACTTTGAAAAGCAACTTTTTAGCAATTAAAAAGGTAACCCAATAGGGGCTACAACTGCTGTCAAAAAGGTATGTAATAATCATGTAATTTCCGTAACACTTCCAATTCATCCAATAAATTAAATAGTGTTGCCAGTTCTACTCATTAAAAAACAAACTTAATACCTCAAACAACTGTATTTGGTAAAAAATGTTTATTATGACTATAAAGTCATCGTAAAAAGCAATCACTCAAACAATAAGTTTTATATATGATATGAAATCCTAGAAAAGGAAAATTATAAAAATAGAACATCAAAGACATTGATGAAAATACAAAACTTAAAAGGGCACAGAAGTTATGATATTGTTAGATTATATGTCAGTAAAACCCGATAATTGCAGGACCCATCCCAAACCGGACAAGAATTACCCAACTAATCAAGTAAATGGACCCCGGGGCAGGTGCTGCCGGGGGGGGGGGGGGGGGACCTNNNNGGGGGGGGGGGGGGGGGGGGGGGGGGGGGGGGCGGAATCATTGTGCGAAATCGGGTATGGGAAACACGATCCCCACTCCGCTACCCGGCCCGATTAAAGTTTATTCTAAATTTAAGTTTTTATTAAACAAAAAGAAAAGAATTATCATCATTTCTAAAGGCAAAGGGATTTCTTCTTAACAAATTGGAAAAGGTACTAATTTTCACCGATTAAAGATATACAGAAAAAAGCAAAAAATAAAACGAACAAAAAAAATTAAACGGAATCGTAGATGTGACAAGGGACCCACCTTGTCCCACCCAGCCCCGCCTTAATTGCGAATGGGGACGAAACAAGCTCACAAAAATACTCTACAGGACGAGAGATGGAAATGGGCGACTTGCACCCGCCCCGCCCATTGCCATCCCTATGAATAATAGATCCATAAAGCTTTGGCTCAGGCACCTTTGCATCCACCATCATTGTCATCAGTTAAGATATTGTGTGTTTTATGGAATTTTCGGTCTTGGTATCAGCTAATAAGAATGCTATCAATTGATGAGTGAGCTGGTCGATAATGTACAGATTACCAAATCTTACCAACTCTTTAATAGATCAACTATGAAGCTGTGGCAATATGAAATCTGTAGTGGTGGATGTACGTGCGTGAAAAAACTAAAAAACTCATTGAGACTTGGCATGTTATTGCCACACGTACACACCCCTACCACTGCTTTCAGTTCCTAAATCTAAAATGCTCAATTCATCGCAGATATGCATAAATGCAAATTGCCAAGTGTACCTGTAAAGCGTCAATAACATGTGTGCCAGGACACAAGTGTGTGTAGAGAGAGTTTTACTCATGTCTGACAATAAATACTAGGATACGGTAACAAAACACGTTTCTGATATTGTGTAATAAGCCCTTGTTTGAGCCACATTATTCTAAAAAAATGCATTTTTGAATAGTGTATTGATAGGAAATGTGTGGTTAAAAATAAAGAAAAGTTTCGGATTTACGTGTAATTATTTTATTAAAGAATGTGTGGTTGAAATGATGTCAAATCATTGTTTAAAATGTATTTTTTCTAAAAAATGTGGCTCAAACAGGGCCTAAGTACTGAGGTGTTCCATAGGTTTCAGTTTCACAGCTATTTTAAGCAATTTGAATACACATTGACACCAGTTTATCTTCAATATAAAGAAAAAGGTACACATTGTAGCTGAGCCTATGATCCCACAATTAGAATTTTATGAATCAAATATTAATATCTGTGCTAGCATAAGGTAAAATAGCCAAGGAACTTTGATCTATATTCCTGCAATTCAACATATCATAACCCTATAGTTACAGCCTCAGATTTCCCATGATACCTGCTATCATTTGCAGTTCGAAACATGGGTAACAATAGTAACTATATTCCCCCAAAAAATATGCTTAAATAGCAATACATTTGTTTCAAGAGAGAAACTTGTACAAAATCAATGGTCATGGCCAATAATTGAAGACACTTACACATAAGCTGAAGCATGAGCTGGAGTGCCTGTTTTTTGGTTCTGTTGTAAACATAATTACACATAAGCAACTGACAAATTTCGAAGAGGCAAGAAAAAACAAAGAAAGGAAAGATGGCAGAATCTAGGGATTGCTTACAACCGTTCCCCTATGCTCCTTTCTTAGGTCCAACATTTCTCCGACGCCATTAGTATAAACCACCTAACAGAAGATGTCGGTAAGCAGATAATGAAGCCAGAGGATACTAAGTTCATGGCTTATACATTCCTTCATACAGGAGGTGGGGAAGGGACCAAAAGGATTAGATACTTCGGATTACATTCAGGAATGCATAAAAAATACTCTGCAGTTAAAATTGCTGTCCTAGCTTAGAGAGTCATCTTACCAAGTGCTTCTTTCCTGAATGGTCATAGGAAGCAACAACCCCCTCACGACACCTGCAAAATAGAAGTCAAGCGAGAACTAATGAACAGAGATCTTTTTATTGGGAAAACTTCATCGAATATCCCTTGATAATTAGAGCCCAGAGCACTTGGCGGGAGAAAAAGGGCAGTGGTATAACAAAAAATGATGCATGTAAAGTAACAGGATGTATCATTAACTAAAAAAAGCAAAACAACAGATATCTAGAGCAGTCTGGCAGCATTCTAGAGCAGTCACCTTTTGTCTTTAGGCCACCAAACCTTAACTTTGCAGCCAATCAATTCCTCGCCATGATCTTTGACATCTGTAGCCAATTCGGGGATCCTGAATGTAAGAAAATTATTTCAAGCGAGGGAAGAAGACAATGGCTCGTATGGTTCCTAGAATTCTGCTTTTCACAAGTTAGAGAGCATAAAACAGGGATAATCAAATAGACTGCACAGTAACTCGAGCTAATGCTACTGGGACAAATAAGGTTGATGTGGCGATGAAGATACTCAGGCTTGAAGAAAGGGTCACAAGTTCAAATACTTGTATACTCTTTTAAGGTCGTTCATGATATTATCATCTTCCTTGACAAACCCCCCACTATGCAAAAAAGAGTGTTTTAGCTGATTAAGTTTCAAATGAGGAATAAAAAACTCAAACAAAAATGTTAGGTTTACTTCAGTTTAGCAATTGCAGGACTGTATTTTAAGAAATTTAAAAATTTGTGTTGTATTTTGGCAGAAGAGAAAGGTTAGGAATAGCTTCTCACTTCTATTTCCAATGTTGAAATCCAAGGTTGAAACAAAACCTCAAGGTAATGTTAGTATCAAATTCAAAAACATTTCAGGTAAAATCGGAAAGTATATATATCTTCTAGCCCTTTTCCTTTTCTCATAACATGAAAAGGGAAGGAACAAAATTCAGATGACTAGCAAGATATACAAATTGGGTTCTCCCAACATTTCTTTCCAAGTGTGAAAATTGTAGCCAAAATTATTTAAAATACATATGAAAATTAAAGGCAAAGCCTAATATATAACGACACTTACATAGAAGATGGAGCATGGGCTGAAGTGCATGTATTTTCCTACAGTAAACATAGGAGTAAACATAAATGTGTATTGAGAAAGAACAATCCAAAGAAGAGAAGGATACTAAATCAAGAGTTGCCTACTTGATCAAAAGAAACATCTTCAACTGGTTCCCTTTTCAAAATTTTTTCAACGCTATTGGTATAGACCACCTACAGGTGGTGTTGAAATAAGCAAAAGCAAAAATAATAACATTGTAGGTGATATAAAAATCCAGACTTCATAAATTATATGCCTAAATATAAAACAGTGGCAGAAAGATTGAACTACTAGCATAAAACTTTAACTACATTCAGCCCTTGTTTGAGCCACATTATATTCCTAAGAATGCATTTTTGAATAGTGTATTGATGGAAAATGTGTGGTTAAAAAATAAAGAAAAGTTTTGAATTTGCGTGTAATATTATTTTATTGAAGAATATGTGATTGAAATGATATCAAATCACTGTTTAAAAATATATTTTTTTTGAAAAAATGTGGCTCAAACATAGCCTCAATTACAAAAGAATTATCACCAGCCATTAAAATTACTGGCCTCACATCCTACCAAGTTTTTCTTTCCTGAAAGACCATAGGATGCAGCAACCCCATCACAGAATCTGTAAAACCGGAATTTGAATTATGAAAAATGTCCACGATTACTATTATTCTATTTGAAAACTACAGAAGAACGAAGTAAGTTGACACAATTTCCAAGTTCAACTGGAAATGCCAAAAGAAAACAGGAGTGCTATATCAAAAAATTAAGCACGTTAAGAAATATGACAGTTAACAAGAAACTATAAACAGCGATTTAACAGAAATGACTACAAGGAAGATTTATTCCCTAACACTTACTTATTGTCCTTGGGCCACCAGACCTTTACCCTGGAACCAACTAATTCCTCACCAGAACTTTTGACATCACTAGTCATTTCCATTTGCCTGAAGTAGTCAAACAATAGAACTGCAAAAAAGGAGAAACGTTCTACTCTTAACAAGCGGAGCAATTTAAGTGATGGAAACACAAGAATTAGAATGTATTGTCCCTCAGATTAATACATCTGACAAATTTATGTTTGATGCGGAAATAGAGATACTTGGGCTCCTAGCAAAATGATGTACTCATCCTTTATTATCCTTATTAAGAATATCACCTAAGCCTATAAGATGTTATGCTAAACCACACAGCAAGAGTGGTGGCTTCTGCACTCCGTTAAATCAATAAACCATGTAAAACTCTATAAGCAGATCTTTGACTCGTCATATACATAGAAGAAAAGAAATTTCAGATAATGGCATTTTTGGAAGCAATATCAGAAAAAACTGCAACACTACAGGGCAAAACACTAATAGGAAGAGGGAAGTAAACAGAAGTTTTTAATTCAGAAATGACACATTTCAGTAAGCAAATGATAGGAAACAGTAGCGAAATCAGTACACAAGCATAATTAGGGAAAAAATTGTACAAATTGATTTTTATTTAGGGGAATAGGAGATGGAAATAGCCCCTTCTAGACTTATCGTTCTCCTCAGTGAAATCAAAGATCTCTTCAGAGCCTTGAGGTTATATCTATCAAATTTTCAACATCTTGGGTGAACTCGAAATCTCAAAACTTTAATGGAAATAAAATGAAAAAGAAGATCAAACTTTAATAATTTCTGTATATAAGTGCCAAAATTGCACAGATATAATTTTGGAAAATAGCATAGCTGCCACAATTTTTTATTTTATTATTATTTTTTTTTTAAAAAGAACCTGAAAGATGAAAACAAAATGCAATACATATCATAGATTGATCTTAAAAGGTGGAAAATAAAAAGAAATTCTTGAGCTGAATACACATCAGAGCGAATTGGTGGCATACCTTTGACTGTGACGGAAACACTGACGACAATTTGTCCCTGAGAAATAGGGAATTATGAAAAACAAAATTCAGGCAAAAAATCTGAAATAGATAAGCGCGTCGATCAGTTCCTGATAGTGACTGCTATTTCCATGGAGAGTATGATTAAGCCCTTCTTAGATATTTTTTAAAAACTTTTCTTTTCGTGGTAAATGTGACATATATTTAACCCCGTTTGATTTTCATAGGGCGTTGTAACTCATTTTCATGTAAAAATATATTTTAGAATAATAAATTAATAAAAAATATGTGATTAAAAAGTGAGGAATAATTTTTTTATTTACGTGTAATAATATTTTAATAAAGAATGTGTAGTTGAAAAAAAGAAAGAGCAAAATGTATTTTAAAAAAATGGGTACCAAACGAGATTTTTGGCCACAAAATTAAAAATATAATCATTATCCATCACATCAATTCATTATGCTCCGGTTTGTTTTCCATTCTTTCCTCATTAAAATGAAAAATATGATCGTTATTCATCACATCAAGCTACCAAATATGAATTTCTATCTCTTGTATATGATTCATAACGACTATATTTTTCATTCTCATTTTTATAAAAATGGGAAACAAACGTCCCCCCAATATTTGACTTTCTATGTCTTGTGTTTTCATTCTCATTCTTACAAAAAAGAGTACCATACGAGCCTAAGGGCTCATTTTAAATATTTTAAGAAAAAGTTCAAATGAATTTTCAGGATATAAACTCTTTGATCTTCCATACAATTCAGGAATTTCCCTTCTCAATACAACGTCTCTTTCTTTTTCAAGCGCCAAATCTCCGACAGCAGATCATTGTCGTGTGGCTTCGCCGCCTCCATCCTTCATCGATAAAGGGTTATCGAAGATGAGTACAAATAAAGCCCTACACCTATAAAAAAAAAATCTCAAACTTCATTTCACCAATAAAATCCCCAAATGATTGAATATTATAAATCAAGAAATGAAGCAATAGCCACAAGTGAGAAAACTTTAAATCTGAGGCTCGGAGAATTGCGAAAACAATTGGTGGTTCTCTTCATATTCTGTTCAACAATTGAAAGAATGTCAATTTTTTCTTTTTTCTCAACAAAAAAGATAGAGAATTTCATCATGTGTTGAATATTTGCAAACCTCGTTTTCTTTAATTTGCACTATTAACTTGTTGGGGATTGATTAGATTATTATTCATTTTCAAGTTTGATATATTTCATTCACCGTTGGAGCAAAAGATATCATTTCCCATATATAAAATATGGGCATTGCTTGATGTACATAATTTTTTGTACATCTAGGTGTCCTCTGCTCACATCGGATGAGGTTTACTCGAATATTTTATTATGGTAGACCCCATCCCATGTGAGTGTAGGACATCTTTCTGTACAAAAAATTATGTACACGTAGATTTATCCATAAAATATTTTAGTAATATAGTTATAAAACAACATTGTTTTGCAAAGTCCTCTCTCTCTCTCTCTCTCTATATATATATATATATATATATATATATATATATATATATATATATACATCAAATTATATGAAAAATTGAAAATTGGTGACATATTCATAGGAAAAATAAATCCATAAACGAAGCAATGACCATAAGTGTAATGTTCCAGATATTAGGAGTTGGATTTGTTTCAAAAACATGTTTTTTAAGTACCGAAAACAAATGATTTAAGTTAGTTAATTGATTTATTGAATAAATGAAACTAAAATAAGGATGGAAATGAAGGTTAGCGTACGTTCACAGAGTTTAGCCCTGCAATGTGCTACCCAAAGATCAAGCATAGTTGAAGTATTTTACAGTATTTCCTAAACTCATTCAAGTATAATATAATAAGATTTCGAATGGACGCTCAACACGCATGCCAAAAGATATTCGTAAGTACAATGAATACAGCACACGAAAAATGGCATATTTTATCAAATTGACATTCAAATGACTTGATTCCAAAGCTAATTAGCACAACGCATAGGGCTTTCATAACCTACTTGTCTCATTCAATAATATGCAAAATTTGGTTTTCAGTGATAGTTTTATAAAATTTCTATTTTACGTTTTCAAATGTCCAAATCCACACACCTAATCATATATTCATGTTAAAACATATGCTAACATGCCATACTAACATAATTTAATAAACGTCAATTCATATAATCATATAAAATCTAATTTCGTGCCCAATTGAAATACGATTCAAACACAAATAATTTTTTAAATCCATTATCTTAGTCTTAGCATTAAAACATAAGAAGCATATTCAACGTTGGTATTTGATTTGATTTCTCTCCCCTTGGCATCTCCACAATCCATGCAATTTTCATTCATTCACTATCCCTTCTCAATCTAAAAAGTTTTATAAAGTACACGTGAACATAAATCCCTGTAAAAACTTCATAGGTGCATTCCCTTTAGTCAAATATGCATATTCACCTGTAAAATATTAAAAAAACTTCATACCATATATTTCCATGTAGTTGGATTAGCTGTGAAATTTTTAATTTTGAAGAATTCTTGGGATCATAGAAATCTGTTATTGCAAAAGATATTTAACCTTTTACGGTTTATTGCTTGCTATTATATTTATACACATAAAATATACATAGATATTCATAGGGAAAAATCAACTTCCACCATCTACTTTTATTCTTAAAATGAAATGAGAAATTATTTGTCTTGAATAATCAAACTTATGGTAATATTTCTTGTAAATAATCTAAACTAACACAAATTTGAAAGTAAGAAAAGTGAAAATTGAATTCGAGGAGATGTGGGGGGTAAAAAAGTGACATTCCTCTTCTTACTTCCATTTTTATTGAAAAACTGAATAGAAGAGTTATATAATAATAATCATTCTTATATTGAGTTTTTAAGTGAAAATTTGAAGAGTTTTTAAGTCCAAAAATAATCTTATAAGTTTTTTAATAAGAACATCTACATGATGACTTGAGCTTGGGTGGGGATTGCTAGAGAGCCATGTAGATGACCATTGTGCCATATCTTAGGTAGTTGACAGTTTCTTTGATTAAAATTTATTTCAACTAAAATGGTTAGATCTTTGGACTTTTAATCAATTCTATATTTGAACTTTTCTTTTCTTATGTGAGTCAAGCTTCCAAGGCAAAATATTTTATTTTATTTATTTATTTTTAAGTTGACAAAACCAACCGAACCACAACACCTCAAATGAAATTCGTCCTCGAGATTATCTTTGCTTAGACAAACATTAATATTGGATACCTAGCTTTGATTTATGCTTTTATTTCTCAAGTAACATCTTTTATTCCATGATGTAGCAATTAAATCTTGACACGTGTAATTTTTAAGTCCTTAACTTTTGTACTTTTATGTTAACTAAAATAAAAGAGGTACTTGTTGTGGTACTATTTCAGAGCCAACCCTGACAATTCGGAGGCCCTAAGCGAGTCGGCAATCTTGAGGACCCATACTTTGTTTTTCTACACGTATAACAATATTTAAATAAAAAAAATCTATATTTAAATGAAAAAATTGTACAATCTATAATATGGAATTGTTAAATAAAATATCACTTACATTCTGAGAGATTAGGCTAGCATCATATTTAGTCTTTTCAGGTTTTGAGATACAAAATTAGTAATCAAATAACTCAAATCAAATTTTTCTGACATTTTTTTTTCAATAGAAATCATAACTAACACGTTCAACCTCTCTTGTGACATGGTTGATTGAAGATAAGATTTAATCAATTTTAACTTTGAAAAACTTATTTCAGCGAAGACGCAACAGTGTCTAGGATAGTCAATAATATCCTCTAAGCGATCCAAACATTAGCAAAACAACTATTCATTCTTTTAATGTAATCTAACACATCAACTGCTCTATTCATTTCTATAGATATTGCTTCCCTTAAAATATTCATCTCAGAAAATAATTTCATTCCATCGATATCGAATACTGTGTTATGCTTCAAATAATTTTCAAGACAAATGCAACAGCACTTCAATGTAGCATCATCGATGGATTTAAGTTTTTCCAAATAAAATAAAAATCCAAAAATATCATCATATTTCTGAAATTGTTCAAATTTATTTTGAAGCAATGATAGAGCTCAATCTACTACATATAAGAAATAATTGACCCTGAAAGATTTTTCAACTGTTTCTGTCATATCTTCACAAGAAATCTCATCAAACTGCTTCTTTCTACGTATAACTCTTTTTTCATGAAATATCGATTCAATGTCAAATTTACTTGTAATCTCTTTAACATCAATCACGATTGATTCAAACCCAGATTCTCTATAGCTTTTGAAAAACGAAATGAACCCTTTTAAATGGTCTATGGCAATGTCAATATGGATGTCCTCTGTTTGCAAATGTTTGCTTACTCTATTAATATTATTCAACACTTCATACCAAATAACCATCACGAGTAAGGATTCAAAATTCTCTATTTCATATGTTGCCAAACACTTCACCTCACTTTTTGTCTTAGGATCATCAACTCTTGCCAATTCAAGTAGAGCATTTATTATTTGTGGAACTTAGAATCTTATTGCTCTAATACTTTCAACATGACTTTCCCAACGTGTTTGAGACAAAGGCTTAAGAGTAAGACCATTTACATTATCTTTAAAAAATTTTCATCTTTTAGTAGATGATGAAAATAGAGTATATAGATTTAGCTTTTGTACAACAAGTAGCAAAATTGAGACTATGACACCTACAAGGATTGTAAAATGCTCTAGGATTTACTTGTAGTAGTCTATTATGTACCCTTTTATGTTTTTCTTTCATGTTAACACCACTATCATATCTTTGACCCCTTATATTATCAATATCAAGTTCTAAATTATTTAACACATTCACTAATTCATCAAAAAGTCCGTTTCCAGATGTATTATCCACCAATAAAAATTCTAAAAAGAATTATTTTACCTTCACTGGACTTGTTGAAATATCAACACACCTCAGTGTTATAGACATTTGTTCTTCGTGACTCAAATCTGGAGTGCAATCAAATATCACAGAAAAGCCCCTAGATTCTTTGAATTTCTCGATGCTTATTTTCATGATCTCACCCGATAGCATAAGTATCAACTCATTCTGAATTTTGTGTCCAAGATAGTGATAATGAATTTCTTTATTTTGAATTCGACGAATATGCTCTTGTATTACAGGATCAAACTCAGCAATTATTTGAATTAAGCTTAAGAAAATACTACTATTTTCTTGGTATATCTTCTCATTATCTCCACGAAACACCAAATTATTTTCTGCCAGAGTTCTAACCACGGATATTATTCTTAATAATACTTGTCTCCAATGTTCTCTATCCTTATTGATTTGTTCCTGCAATTGTTAGAGTTTTAGGGTATTTAAAAAATACCAAAAACTCTGGATTGCACTATTCGAGATATCTAGCATTACTTGAATGATATTATGATGTAAATTGGATATCAGATACTAAAGACTCCAAGTTAACAAGTACATATATTTTTACACTTGGAGGTGCTGTGGTATCATGTAAATCTTCAAAATAAACATATATAGCTATATTAACGATGGAATCTGAATTCATTGCATTAGACAAAGTTGGAGAAGAAGCCATTTACTACGAAACTTTCTAGAAGATATTCCATGTTGAATAAAACCTATGCCTGTGATATGTATGTATTCTGATAGTCAATCAGCAATTCGTAGGGCATAAATTGCTATGTATAACGGTAAATCTCGACATATACATCGTAGACACAATACTGTTAGACAATTGATCTCTACTGATATTATCTTTATAGATTATGTGAAATCAAAAGAGAATATTACGGATCCGCTAACGAAAAGTTTAACAAGAGAGCAGGTCGAAAGTTCATTAAAGGTGATGGGATTAAAACCAATACAGTAATAAAAAAGTTTCCATGTTGGCAACCTAACCTAGTTGACTGGAGATCTCAAGATCTAAGTTCAAAGGGACCACCGAACTGTGAAAAACTTATTACATACTAGGGAGATTTTTACTCCTACCAATTCCCATAATGAGATTTTTACTCCTACCAATTCCCATAATGAGCCAGTGCTTAACTGCAGCGAGATAGGTTAAGTTACGCATTTAATGGTTTCTATATATTAATTTATTCAAGTGGAGTACAGTAGAATACTCTTTATAGAAACCACATATGTGGTTGAGAAGGTACCCCTTCTAAAAGAATTAGGTGAAGATGAATTCTCTAAAAATACTCATGAACCAGGAGGTGTCCAACCAAAATGAACACAAATGTGAGAATCAATTGTGTTTGAAGAGAATTGTGTGACTTCTATTGTCTAGATTTACATGAACGACTGACTGCTCAAAGCAATTTGCTACTGATTGGCTAAGTAAATTCAATAAATTTTACTCGGAAAAGCTCAAAGCCTTTGGCTACTTATCCCGATGCAGTTTTCTTCAATTTTACTTCAAAAATTTTATCAAATATTGTTGTTTGGAAAAGACCGACATATTTCATTTATGTGGGGGATTGTTGAAAAATTATTAGTGAAATGGGTCAACTTTGAGCCCAGTTTTAGTGGGACCCACATTTTAATTAATACGAGACCTAATATATTCACCTTCTACTCCGCGAGGCGATTAACGTGATATATTTATTTGTCGAAAAACATTTACAATTGGATGAAATATTGAATGTCAAAGTAATCTACTTGAAACTATGAATATGGAATAATTTGATTTGCCTAACACTTATCCTACATAGGAAAGTTAGGAAACTTTAGTGTGGTTTATATGGTGTGGAAATTGGAGTTGTGTCCCAACGGTACCAATAGTCTTTGGAAGGAGGAAACCTATATTCTATCGGGTTCGGTTATAAACCCACACACACACGACACCGTTGTCGCCTTCAGGCGGGTTTGGCTTGGCTTGGCACGGCACGAGCACGAGCACGAGCACTTGCTCGTGTCTGAGTCCAATTCGGTTCGTGTTCGAGTACGAGTGGGCTCTTGCGCTATATTAACTTTTTGGAGAAAATTGTAAATAATCAAATTTTTGAGTACTTAATGAAATTTAATTTTTTTGCTTATTTTCGGGTAATTTTTAAGTCTAGATAGTTTGTTAAATAGTCGTTTGTTAACCGACCAAATAATCGACTGTTAACCAATTAAACTGTCCACTGTTAACCGACTTAACAGACACGATATTGTACTCATAGGTCTATTTGAGTTTTGAAGGCTTTTTGAACAGTGAAGACTATTCTGCAGGATGTTAGAATGGCCACGAACAAGTCTATAAATAGCTTGCCCCGCTATCAAAAAAATTACACCATTTTCATTGCAAACATTCTATGCATTGAATCTCATACTCCCTCTCTCTCTTGTTCTGATATTATTTTCAAAGTAAAAACACTTTGATGTGTTCATTGGAACTCTTGTAGATTGCTATGCTGCTTCCATATGAGACGTAATTCGTTCTATCCTAGAAAACGATTGCTGCAAGCCTTTAACACTATTGCAGGTAGCAATTTCGTTTTAAGAAAATATCGTGAAGTCGATGGCTCGAATTTATTTTTTTTGATCCTGTTGGTCATGCCATTACTCTGGAAAAATTACGTTATGATAATTCTGCCAGATTGTTTGGAAGGAGAAACTTATATTCCAGAAACAACTGTTTGCCTTTATACAATATATATATATATATATATACACACACACACACGTGTGGCGACATGGGGGCGAAAAAAGGAAAGAGAGAGATGGGGTTTCTCTCGCTTTGGGCATAGCAGGCCCCCAATAGGAGGCTCGCACGACAGGCTATTAGCTCAGTGGTAGAGCGTGAGACCGAAGCCTCGGTGAACGACGGTCGTAACTATAGTGGTCCTAAGGTAGCGAAATTCCTTGTCGGGTAAGTTCCGACCTACACGAAAGGAAACTAGCATATTTGAAGATTAATCGGCCAAAATAACCATGAGCGGCAATATTATAAGTTTCTTCCCCTTGACCGAATCTGTAACCTGCACTAGATGCTTTTTATACAACATCCTTAACTGGGGCGGTAAGAGAATTAGCTCAATTAACTCATTTTTTTGATCGACGAGTAATTGATGGAATTACAAATGGGGTATATATATATATATATATATATGAATTATTGAATCTAGAAATGCTAGGTTTATTGAAAAAGATGAAATTAGCGGGAGTGAATAGTCACGTAAAGTAGTTATTCAAAAAGCAAGGGTACAGATTCTTTTGCCTACATCTTCTAGCTTTGTTGTTTTCAAGATAGTTTTACAACCTAATAATGCTTAAGAATAACAATTAAAAGATCAAACACATAGTAATGAAAATGTCCCTCATGATTCAACAATAGTAGAACCATAAGGAATAACATTAAGAAGATCTCAAAGAGAAAAAAATAATTTTATCAAGTCATTGGAAGTTTTAGTTCTTTTAACTGATTGTTTTCTAGAATTAAAGTCACATAGTTCTCTTTTTAGTATAAACTATGGTTGACATATTCAAGAGAATCAACATGTTATGATGTGACAACGTCATTAGGAAGCCATGCTTCTATGGGATATACGGTGGGGCCTGTTGGCCAACAAACTTAAATAAAAGTAAGGTCATATGACCTGCACCGTGCAAATGAACCCCTAAAACATGCTTGTCTATCAATACCTATAAGAGACGTGTTGAGAGCCACCGGTGTATCATCGCAAGACATTCTTTAGGCTTGTACTCTGGTGGTGTATGACCTGCACCCTGCAAAATAAAATCGCGCATTCATTTCTTGAAATTTTTTTTTTCAAATTTTTGTAGGAAAGAGAATAGTCAAACATTTCTTGCCTTCACTGTTACAAATGTGAGGTTGAATTCATTCTTCTTATGCTTCATTGTGTATCTACAAGGTTTAAAGTTTATTAAAATTATGGAAATATGACACACACACACATCGGAAAATGGAAACCAACCCCGCGACTTGGCCATTAACATGCCAAGGTCTCCAGTCATCATCAATAGTCATACTGAGATTGCGAATCCATTTTAAAGGACCCATATAAGGTATCAGCAGGTCATGATCACCACTGAAAGAAAATAAGCATAATTAGAAAACATAGATAAATTTACAAATTTGTTTAGTTACGTTTGTAGATTAATGATCTACATTGAAATATATGGCAGAAAATATATTTTAGTTGATGGATAAGACTAAACTTAGAACAAATTGAGTCATAATTTAGTTTAAGCAAGAAACTTATGACTCACTTGTATATTAAAACATTATATCCTTTATTGCTGAAAATTTCATGATAATGAAGAACACTTTTTTGATTCACTTCATAAGATATGCTGCGGTTACATCTCATCCACTCTCCAATTGTCCCCTGATAATCAAAATACGTGATTAACCTAAATTATTTTTCATAAAATATATGATCTTGTTTTAGTTGATAGCTAGCACATGGTAAAGCATACTTAATCTTCAATATTTTTTTATTTAACATACCTTTCTAATACGAAGAGCTTCTTGGACAGTCAAATCATTTGCCCAAACATAACATGATTCATAGTTTTGACTCTGTAGAAAAGAAATCAGTTCTTGAGAAGCATGCTTGTCTAAGAGTTAGAAAACAAAGGTAAATATTGCTATAAGCTTCTTTTCTACCAAAGGTAGTTTTAAAAATTTCTTTCCTTACTGAAGAAGTAAGTATTAACTTATTTTCTGGAAAAATAAATTTTAAGCCAACTTGTATATAGAGAGAGAGGATTAATTGAGTTACGCGACACCATTGTCGATCTTGTTTGGATACTTGGAGGACGAGGTGATCAACAGAATCGTCTTTCGAAAATGTAAGATCCCATCCAAAATTATCTGTTTTTGGTAGGCGTTTACATTTTGGTTCCAATATATGACCTTCATTTATTTGGTTTACACACTGCAATAGATCATGAAATTTTTAGTGATATGAAATATATATTTAATTTCAAAGGAAAAGAAAAACAAAACAAGATAAAATGTTACCTCTTTGATAGGTTGAAGGGCTAAAAGACATTGCACATTATTTGGATCAGGATTGTCATATTTCCCACCACAGCTAACTTTTGCTAGCTGAAATTTTGCCACGTAATTACAAGAAAATAATATGCAAAATGCTAAATTTGATCATCAAAATAATTAAATAAAAAAGATTGCCTCAAAATATTCATCGGATATAAGTGCCAAGCGGTGAGCAATTGGAATTCGTTCATTATAATCGATGTTTGGATCTGTTAATCCATTTCCAATAATGTATCCCTGTTTTGATTTCAAAGTACTCTACCGTTAACACAAAAAAAATGTTATAGTATTGAAAAATAAATGTGTGGGCTAAACAATACTTGTAGGGACATTCGTGGCCGTAATCCCGCTTCGTTACCTGCATTAAAATCAGGAGTAACAACTTAATCAATCTTTGTTGGATGACAAGAAGAAATTGAATGAAATCTTCTAAGCTTTTTCTTATAGAATACTACCTAGTAATATTTCCATGGCAACCATGGGAACAAGTTTGCCTCCGTAGGATTCACCCGCAACATATAGACGATTTTTGCTAAGCATGGGGTGATTCAATAACCACTATAGTATTTTCAATATATTGTTAGTTCACTAATCAAACAAAAAATGGTGGCAGAGTCCATATAGTTAGGAATGTGTGAGGGCTACTAAGTTTGACATCGAACTTTATTTCTATTTACTTCAATTTCAGCATAGGAATATCACATGTATAATAGATGATGGTGACCTACCTTCCTAAGAAATGTGTAATTATCTTTTGCTGATTTTTTGTCTGAGGAAGAGTAACCTTTTGATGTGTTTGCATAAGAAAATCCGGTACCAACAGGCGAATCAATGAATATGATACTGGCAACCTGAAAACCATATAACTATATTATAAAGATAGACATACGTACATGACTTGAATCATGAAGAATAGAGAGGTATTTATACCTTGGTCCATGAATATGGATTTGGGAGAATAGATGGTAAGCTTCCATCAAAATCTGCCACATCATAATAAAATGGACCTGTGCAAAAGCACACTAATAGGTGTGAGAATAATTAAAGTTTTATTATGAATTATAAATCAAAAGAATAATATTTTTTTCTATCTCTAAACATATTTCTCGTTGTAAATACCAATTTCTAATAGGGAAGTTGTTCTTTGGAGAATAATGTGTAAACAGTTGGAAAAGTTAAATAATTTAAAGAGTAATTCAGTCTTCGATGAAATAAATGTCAAAAACTATATAATTTGTATTAATTTCAGATTTGGTTGCTCTGATTACATATTTCCATGGCGCTATGAGATAAAGCAGGTATTATGATGGAGGCTTGATGCTTTTATTTTTCAGACTTGGTTGGATTGTTGGATTATTTATGAATTGGACTGTTGGAATAATGTCGGGGAGTTATAATGTAACATCAACCTTCATCCGTGAAAGCAAACATGTGAGCAGCCAGTTGATGAACGAGATCAAATTAAACAGATATATCAAAAATTGGACCTTATCAACTAAAACTTGTAGATTATTCAAAGACTTTATATGAAAATTAGAATTGTCGGTTTAAGGAACACATTAGTACAGCCAGCTTTATTGATTGATGTATTCCCCTTCAGAAAATAAGGCATATAATTTTTTCTACCTTAATTTTCCTTTGAGTGATAGTAACTGTTGGATTTGTCAATTTGGAGAGGCTAGTGATGGACATAAATGTGCGGTTTCAATCATGTACCTTCATCACATTATAATATGTTTTTGCAAAGAGCTAGAGATGGGGGTTTAATAAAATTAGACAAGTGTATTTTATGCACTTATCTAGGTCGCTAAACTAGGAAGATTAGGATTTAATCTCGTGTATATATTATTTGTTTAGGTAAAACTTGATATTGAAAGTGTCATAGTCATAAAGGAATGAAAATCGAGCTAAAAGGATGGATTCAATACATAATTCAGAGATTGAGGATCAATTATATTTGATTTGGAAGATGAGGACCTTAATTACAATTATAAGGAACGAGAGCTATACAAGAGATAGAAAACATGGATTAAAATGCACTTGGTCTAAAATTGAAGGTGTACGGTAGGTCACCATAACGATTGCAATGCATGTTAGAAGAAAAGCCGCGAGCAATGATTTTTCTATGCGATTGCAAGGCTTAGTACCATGCGATAGCATGCCACTAAAATTTGGGGATTATTTTTTCTCAATTTCTTGTTTCTTGCAATCTTGGAATGTCATTTTGGCCTCAATTTAACCTACTTAGAAACTCAAATTAAGGATTTCATCATACTTTTACTTTGAGAAAACTCTTGCAACCTATTGAAGGCAATTAACATAAAAATTTTGAAGATCGAGCCTTGGAATCGAAGATCAAAAGTGAAAATTAGATTTTCTATCTTTCTCTTGTATTCATACGTGCTGAGCGATTTCATAACACTACTTGTAATTCTATTATAAACATGCTAGGCTAAGACTTCATTGTGTTGGGATGAAGATGAAAACTAATATTTGAGTATTTTCAATTCAATAACCATTTATTTAGTGAATTCGTGTTCTTGATTGGTGTTTCATGCATTGTTGAATTACATGAATGCTAGAGCACCATCTATGTAATTCGTTGCTTGTTTTTCAGGGGGGCGGGGTTCATGATAAGTCTAATATATTACAATGTTAACATACAAATCAATTGGTGTTAGCAAATGGCAATTATGGCTTGTGCAATTATATAGGTAATCGTATAATTAAATGCATTACTTTGTATAAGAATTCGGGATTGGGTCAAGCTTAGAATATGATTGACTCACCACGTGGAAAAATAGTTGAATATAATTAAACTATCGACTATCAAGGATACAAAGATCATACTAGATAATATGTGTCGAGAATTGGAAATAGGATAATAATAGATGGATTCAGAATTCCAAAACTTCATTCTTATATTTAGTTCATAACCTTTTAGATAATTAGTAGGATAATTAGAAATAAATAGTTAAACAATTTGTTACGGTGATGTTCGAGTTTGATAGCAAGTAAATATGATTCAATTTAAAGTTATTTATCGTGGGACGATATTTTTACCCACGCAACTAATCCTCAATCTTTGAATTTAAAGTGTATTAATCACGTGACGATACTTTTACCCACACGACTGATCCTCATTTTCTCAATTTAAGGTATATTTATCATGAGACGATACTTTTAGGCAAAATTTGAGAAAATTATTAATAGAAGAAAATGAAATGTGTAAGTTTGAATTAAAATCTATATTTAATTATCTACTCAATTATAATAGAGGATTGATAAATATGATTTAGCAACAGTTGTTCAACACTTTATCCAATTTGAGGATTTTAAATTCACAGTTGTGATGACTGATGGTATCTGGACATGATTTAATTAATTAATTGAGATGTACAATTATCGAATTGAGTTTAATTGAATTATGTCTAATATTGATGTATCTTTTTTAATTGAAATGTGTTAAGTTTTAATTAGGTCAAATAAAATTTAGACTAATTTATTTACAATTTTTTTTTGGGTAAATGGTTTGCAAAGATTGAAACCTAAACCAAATCGATTTGGTTCGGTTCAAAATCAAAACGTTGACGAATCCTAGTGAAATCAAACCAACAGTTTCAAAAAAAGGGTTTGGGCTCGATTTTGTGGTTTGACGATTTCGTTGTTCAGAACTACATGGAAGAAAGTTGGATTTAATTCGTAACAAAAATAGAAGGTTTGGGTACTGAAATTACAATTATTTCTTATTAATTTTGGAAATTTTTACTATTTTTAAAGACAAATCTAATGGATCATGACGACATGAAATTTTTTGCACAAAAGGTTTCAAACAGGGAAATTTTCTACAATTTTCAATAGGTAAGAGATATATCGCATATAGAAACATTCTTAGGGAAGTTTTCTGCTATTAATCCTTTATAATGATAAGGCTAGGGGAATAAATTTCTTTAATATAATGTGTGACCCTTGTTATGCCGCTTGGTGAAATTCTATAGGCCATAATCGTCCATAATTTCACAATCAGTGATTGCACCACAGTTTCCCTCTTTGAGCCATTTAACTTTCTCATCCTTAAAAATAGCATGGTTTCCAAAATTTTATATTTGGCACTAGTTGAACTATATTAAACTATAGCACCTTACCCATAATCTTGGTAAAGATCTCCAAAAAATTCCTAAAAGTCGCCAAAAATAGAGGATGTTATATTTTTCTCGCTTGATTACATCAGTTAAATAAAGATGTAAAAATGGTAAGAACTCTAGGGATTGCACTTACCACAATAAATCGAGCTTTAGAGGCAGAGCAAGCAAAACTAAAAGGAGTGTATTCAATTGGGACTTTCGAAGATTTTGATGGACTTTTTTTAAGTGATGACTTTTGTAGATTTTGTAGATCTTTTATAGATTTATATGAATTAGTGAAAGTCTTTCATAGACTTCTATGGATTTTCATTTAAAATTTTTATATACTTTTTGTGGAATTCGAAATACTTTTGAAGACTTTCATTTGAAATATAATTCATGTTAATCTAGTATGATTTCTCACATACGAGGTGTTAGTTTTCACAGTTCCCCTTTTACTTCCCCTTCTTATATAATAATAATAATAATAATAATAATAATAATAATAAGAGAGAGAAAGAAATATAAATGGAATATAATCAATAAAAAATAGATTTAATCATACATGTCCATAGAAGGTTAAAGGAAAGACAAAAAAGAAAGAAACTTTTTTTTTTTTTTTAAAGTCTCCCAAAATCTCGTGATTAATAAAAGACAAATTTTAATATTTTATATGAATACTTTCTGCTCAAAAGTTAATACTCCAGAAACTTTTATAAAAGTTTCTGGAAGTCACTAAAATTTGAATACCCTAAGACTTATAGAAACTTCTAGAAAGTTTTAATTAAATACATTGTAACTTTTCTATAAAAGTCTTGATTGAGTACATCGTGACTTTTAGGGAGTCTCAAAAAGTCTCAATTGAATACCTTCAAACTTTTTAAATCTTAGAAAGTTATTAAAAGTTTCAATTGAATACACTCCCCTAAAGGATAATTAAAGTGCAAGGATCCTTAGCCCTTCATCACCCAATGAGAGTAATGGAAGATATTAGGACAAATCCAAATGAATTGTAACCAAGAGGACATGCAAGGTAAGAATCGAGAATTTAGTTACACCTTTCCCATAAAGAAATAAAATCATACAATCCCTTTTACCACCGAATCCATGGAAAAAGTCAAAATCTATCAGAGATTGGATCATTGTAGGTAGGCTATAATGATTGAATGGTAGAATAGAGTGGGTCGCTTACTTAGCCGCAACGGACCATAGCCAATTGGGCATGCACTCAAATAGTTATCCAATCATCCAAGTATGGGAATAAGACCCTAAGCCCTTCTCTATCAATTCCAACCTTTCGGGATCACTAACCCATCTTTTGCAATAATCCCAAACTTCAATAAATGCAATAGAAAACATAGCGGTAGATGTCAATTCAATTAGAAAATATGCTATGTCTACAAGAAACCAAAACATATAAAAAGTGAATTGCCTGTTAAAACAACTATCCGTAATCCATCAAGGGTATATATTGTCGCTGAAGAGTAATAAGGAGTAAAGGAGACTGACAATGTCAAGTATTTAAATTATAAGGATAAAGAACTATTGTCAAGTATTTGAATAGTCGACCATAGACTGACTATTATGCTTTAATTTTCATTAAATTGTTTTGCTTCATGTATCCAATCCTTTTAGTTATTCTTACAATGTCTAGATTTGAGAATCTGAGATGAGGGAATAATATCTACTATTTATGTGAATTTCAAAGATGAAATTCATAGAAGGAGAGAGTTTATATCACTCTCCAAATTTGTCTATTTAAATAATTTATTTATTTAGCTAATTCAAATTTAAAATGATTTTTCAATATCTAACCATGTAAATTTTTTAGATGATTAGTTAATATTGTTGTTCATTAAAATCTATCAACCTAAGACAACTTAGGTCCTTGATTAACAAGAGACATAAATTAAGCCCTTGTTTGATTTTCACTATTTCCAAAATATATTTTCTCTTTTTTTTTCAACCACACATTCTTCAACAAAATAATATTGCACGCAAAATCAAGACTTCTCCTTATGTTTTAACCACACATTCACTATCAATCTACTATTTCAAAATGTATTCTTAAACAAAATGGGCTCAAATAGGCTCTAACTAAGTTATAAATTCAAAATCTACAAAAATCGAAATAAATAATCTAGAAGTTGAGATATTGATGAATAATTTTTCAAACTGTTTAATCACTGTTTGATATTGAGACTTTTAAGAGGACACGCGCATAGAAGAACGTCAATCCAAGACTAACGTTCTTTTGGATGAAATTAGGTGAAACATTATCAGCTCATATGCTCCAGATCTGTACTAAACGTACTCAAGAAGAAGTCATGCCTCTATCACCCATGGTATGGAGGTTTCATCGGCCGAGACCATTGACTTCACGACCTCAAAGGTGACAGAGGATTAAGTTCCAACTCTTTAATCACCGCGTGGTATTGAGACTAAAGTGGAGGGACACGGTATAGGAGAAGCATTGAATGAACAATTGAAACTTCCAACTAGCTAAGAACCTCCATATGTTTGATGTAGTGGGAGAACCATTCGACCTCCTTCTACATAGTTGCTATATGGAGAGTCTTTGGAAGTAGTCTCCACTACTGCAAAAAATAAGGGTCTTTCTTTGTATGAAGAATCTAAGGAAGATTACGCAGTTACCATTAGAAGAGTTCCAAAGGTTCAAATTAAAGTCCATCAACACTAACTAATGTCTAGAAACTTGTAAATCTCCTCATTGGGTTAAAACTCATAGGGAGAAAATGGGTCTACAAGAAAAGAGGGACAGACAGAAGGGTAAAGACATTTAAAGAAAGACTATTTACTAGGGGTTTTATCCAATTTGGAGCTCTAGATTATCAGGAGACCTTCTTAGTTGTTGTCATGCTTAAGTCTATAAAAATCTTCTTATCCACTATAGCTCATTTTCATAAGCATATTAAGGACAATATGGTGATATTTTTAGTGTTGTAAATCGACGACATCCTATTTAGCAAAGATATTGAATCATTGACAAATTGGTTGGTACAGCCAGAATGACATAAAGAACTTGGGTGATGACAATTATGTTCCTTCAAGATAGGAAGAATATGAAAGTTGCTCACTTTTGAGCTTAATACACATACAAGATAGTGGTGAGGTTTGCTATGTAAAATTCCAAAAAAGTCGAATGCTTTTTAGACATAGAATATACATTTCATGGGAGCATTTCCTTAAAACTCATAATAAAGCGGAATAAATGAAGAAGGTTCATCATGTCTCTTCTGTAGGAAGCCTTATGTATATTATGTTGTGCACAAGACAATAAACTAGCTATTTTATTTGGGATTGTTATTAAATATTAGTCATATCAATGAATGGAGCTTCTCAGTGTCCAAACAAAAGGGTAATGGTGTTGTGGGACAATGAAGAGACGGTGAGCTAAAGTGAAGGTGAGTATGATGATATACCAGCATTAGAAGAAATTAGTGATTGGGAGAGAGTGGAATATGCTATAGGAGAGTAGTTGGTCGTGACGAATGATTTGGAGCAGTAGTGGGAAAATATTTTTTACACTCAATGCAACATAAAGGAAAAGGTATGTAGTCTAATCATCAATAGTTAGAGTTGTACGAATGTGGCTAGTACAACATTGGTAGAAAAATCAGAACTAACATTATTAAAATGCTCTAGACCTTATAACTTTCAATGGTTGAACGAATGTGGAGAAATTACGATTAATAGGGGGGGTTTTGATAAATTTCTCAATTGAGAGTTATGGTGATGAAGTGGTAAGTGATGTGGTACCTATGCATGCAGGGCATCGGTTGTTGGGAAGACTGTGTCAATACGACAGAAATGTTATTCATGATGGGTACAAGAATCGATACAACTTTGTCAATAGCAGAAGATCCATACCCTTGTACTATTAACACCGGTACAAGTGTATGAAAACCAAATTAGACTGAAAAATGAAGAAGAGAGAAGAGCAAGAGAACTGGAGAAAAAGAGAGAAAATAATGAGATAGTGAGTAAGAGAGAAAAAAGTGAGGTGGTGAGTCGAGAAAAAAATGAGAGAAGCCACAAGAGCAAAAGGAAAAGGAGTCTTCCAAGAGGAGAGAAAAATTGAGAATGAATTTCTTTGCAAAAGAAAGTGAGCTAAGGAGAGTGGCAGTCGAGGAGGGAAATGATTTTGTTGGTCTACAAAGAGCCACTCCTCAATTTTAAGGAAACTAACTCACATCTCCCCAGTTTGGCTAAGTCATTGTTGCAAGAGTTTGAGGATGTATTCCAGGAGGTCATGCCTAGTGGATTGCCCCCCATTCGAGGCATTGAGCACCAAATCGACTTCATATCTAGAGCTGTCATTCAAAATTGACCAGCTTACCGGAGTAATCCCAAGGAAATAAAAGAGATTCAGAGGTAAGTGAAGGAGTTGATGAGCAAAGCTTATGTTAGGAATAGCATGAGTCCGTGCTCCGTGCCAGTACTATTGGTGCCAAAGAAAGCTGGGACATGAAGGATATGCGTGGATTGCAGAGCCATCAATAATATAACGGTAAAGTATCGTCACTCTATCCCTAGGTTAGACAACATGATAGATGAATTACATAGTGCCTGCATTTTTAGTAAAATTGATCTTAAAAGTAGTTACCATTAATTTCGAATGAGGGAAGATGATGAGTGGAAAACAGCATTTATGACCAAATATGGACTATATGAGTGGTTGGTAATGCCTTTCGGACTTACTAATGCACCGAGCGCTTTCATGCGTTTTGCATACTTTTATAGGAAAATTTGATGTAGTTTATTTTGATGACATTCTAGTGTATAGCAAAAACCTAAAGGAGCATGTAGAGCATTTAAAAAGTGTGCTAGTGGTGTTAAGGAAAGAACAACTCTACACTAATTTTAAGAAAATGTACTTTTTGCATAAAAAATGTTGTCTTTCTAGATTTTATGGTTAGTGATAATGGGGTAAAGGTAGATGAGGAGAAGATAAAAAACTATTAAAGATTGGCCTACACCTAAGTGTATAACTGAAGTAAGGAGCTTTCATGGGTTGACTAGTTTTTATAGGCGGTTTGTAAAGGACTTTAGCACAATCACTATATCACTCACAAAAGTAATAAAGAAGAGCGTAGATTTTTATTGGGGTGATGAACAGGAACATTTATTTAACACTATTAAGGAAAAATTGTGTAAAACACCTGTTTTAGCATTACCGAATTTTGACAAAATATTTGAGATTGAATGTGATGCATCGAGAATAGGCACTGGAACAGTGTTAATGCAGGAAAAGAGGCCTATAGCTTATTTCAGTGAGAAACTGAGTGGGACTGCACTAAAGTACCCGACATATGACAAGGAACTATACTTACTTGTTCGGACGTTGGAGACATAGCAGCATTATTTATGACCTAAGGAGTTCGTGATTAAAGCACTTGCGGGGACAAGGAAAGCTAAACAAGAGGCATGTCAAGTGGATGTAGTTCATTATTACATTTTCCTACATCATTCAGTACAAGCAAGGTAAAGAAAACGTAGTGGCAGATGCTTTATCTCGAAGGTACGCGTTGTTAAATTCACTAAGCACTAAATTGCTTGACTTTGAATATGCTAAGGGTACGTATGAAAATGACTTGGACTTTTTTCGAAATTTACAAATCATGTGATAAGGGGGTTGTACATATGTTTTATAAGCGTGAGAGGTATTTGTTTTGGGAAAATAAGTTATGTATTCATAATTGTTCAATGCGATATTTACTAGTGAGGGAAGCACATGATGGTGGATTGGTGGGGTACTTTGGGGTACAAAAGACTTTAGAGATGTTAGGGGAGCATTTCTATTGGCCTAAGATGAAAAGTGAAGTTGAGAGAATTCGTAGTCAATGCATAAATTACAAGAAGGCTAAGTTTAGAGTTTTACCCCCAGGGACTTTATAAGCCATTACCTACACCTAGTGAACCATAGGTCGAATTTCAATGGATTTTGTTTTGGGTTTATCTAGAACTAAGAAGGGACATGATTCAATCTTTATGGTAGTAGATAGGTTTAGTAAGATAGCGCACTTTATACCAAGTCACAAAACAGAAGATGCACACAAATAGCAGATTTGTTCTTTAAAGAGGTAGTACGTCTGCATGGGGGTCTCCAAGAGCATAGTGTCAGATAGAGATGTAAAGTTTTTGAGTCATTTTTGACGGGTTTTGTGGGGTAAGTTGGATACTAAATTGTTGTTTTTCATAACTTGTCACCCACAAACTAATGGACAACCTAAGATAGTTAATAATTATTGCGTATAAAAATTTGAAAGGTTGGGAGGAGTATTAGCCTTTTGTTGAATCTGCATTTGAAATTGTTTATAGTTTTAATCCACTAACCCCATTGGACTTAATATCGTTACCTATGAATGAACGTAGTAGTTTAGATGGTTAAAGAAAGGCTGAACTAGTAACGTCACTTCATGAAAAGATTAAGTTGCAAATCGAGAACAAGTATAAGCTCGTTGCATCACAGGTAAACAAAGGCAGGAAAAGCGTCACCTTTGAACCAAGTGGCTAGGTATGGGTGCATTTCATAAAGGATCGCTTTTCAAAGCAAAGGAAGTTAAAGTTGCAACTACAAGGAGACGATCCATTTCAAGCTATCGAGAAGATCAATGACTATGCTTACAATCTAGATCTCCTAGGTAAGTATAATGTTTTAGCTACATTTAATGTGTCTGATCTCTTTCTCTTTGATGTAGGTACAGATTCGAGAACGAATCCTTTTGAAGAGGGAGGAGATGATGTGATCCAAGAGTCGAGCCCAACGAAGATAAGGTCAGGACGAGACCTGTTGATTATCAAAGGTGGACCGATGATGCGATCAAGGGCCAAGAGGGTAAAATAAGTGATAAGATTATTTGTTCAAGCAATAATTGATGAAAGATCATTCGTGGCGCAAAGTGGGACAACTTTCATGTTGAGGTCAAGAGTCAAAACACATTGGACCAACTTAATTCAAGACTTGGATTTTGAAGCTGTTGGGGCCAACTATGCGACCGCATAGTTCTGGGAATAGTGCGATCGCATGCACCTATGCAGAGATTTCATTGGCAATTGAAGTTTATTCTATGCGACCACATAGAATTACTCCATGTGGCCACATAGATAAAATTTTGGCAGAAAGTTTTCTTTTTTCGCGAGTTTCCATATTTTATTCGAATTTTAATTTTGGTCAAATTCTTGTAATCTTGGACGATTATTTTCCAATTTCTCATAGGTTTTTAGGGTTTTTGAGATTAGTATAAATATGCTATCTTTCTTACATTGTAGAGGAGATTCCATTTGTCCATCAATTTGAGAGAATTCTTCTTGAGAGGCATTATTGATTTCTTTTCCAATTGTTCTTCATTGAACACCATAGAACTTATCAACAATTAAATTCTTGTGGTGTTCATCAATCCTGGTGCGAGTCTTTGAGTAATCAAGTGGTCCTTCAATTACAATTATTGTGTGGTTGTTTGATTTGTTTTCCTGGGATTCAAACTCACAAACCGGTTAATTGGCTTTCCTGGCTTTTCCTATCAATCTCCTGTGGATTTGTTAGTGTTTGTGTTATTCGGGTTCACGTCAGGTCATGTGCCCTACGTGTACATGGAACGATAATACTTTGAATATGGGACACATATTTGGGGTCATGTGCCCTATGTGTATACGGAAAGATAATACTTTGAATAAAAAAAAGGAAAAATTCCTTTTCTTTAAAGGGATTTGTAAAGCACGCTAAAGGGTAAAAGAAAAATGTTCTTTATCTTTCAACCAACTTATTACATTCTAGTTGGTACCCAAAATAATCAAATCATAATAGCGTGATAAATTTGTGGTATTTCCATCCTATTCCAAAACTTGGCTCTGCTCGTGGTTTAATTCTTTTGAAAACTTAAGTTGAGTAGTTAATACTCAAAAGGAAATAATTAAAGATTAAGTGGTATTTAGGGATGGCAATCGGGCTCGCCGGCTCGGGCCGCCCGAGCCAGCTAGGCTCGGGGCTCGGGTAGACTCGAGCCGAGCCCCATTTTTGGAACACGGGCTTTGCTCGAGCCGGCCCGTGAGCTCGCGACCGAGCCCCATTTTTGAAACACAGGCTTTACCCGAGCCGGCCCGTGAGCTCGTGAGCTTTTTAATAAAAAATAAATAAATTTAAATTTAAGGCTTAAAAGGCAGCAAGCTGCAGCCTTTGCTTGCTGCCTTTTAAGGCAGTTTTGTTGCCTTTAAAAAGCAGCAGTTCGCTGCCTTGCTACCTTTTAAGGCAGCAGATTAGAAGACAGGAAAAAAAAAAAAAAAAGAAGGAGAAAACGAGCCTACCCGGCTCGGCCCGTAAAAAGCCCGAGCAAAAAGCTCGGCCGAGCCTTTTTTTTTTTGACCGAGCTTTTGCTCGGCCTGGCTCGAGCCCGCAAAAAGGCTCAGCCATTTTAATCGGGCCAAACCCGGGCCGAAACTTTAGGCTCGCGAGCCGGCTCGTTTAAAAGTCAAAAGTTACTCCTATGAACATGCACGTCTTTAAAAATTATTTAGTTCTAAGCTTAGAAAAAGGTAAATAAACACTTAATTTTAGTGCGTATATATAGACACACAAAACATACATACACATATTCATAGAGAGTGATTACCAGTTTCATAGACGAGAGTGGATAAGCCAGAGCAACCGGGCCCACCAGAGATCCAAAATATAAGAGGGTCTGTTTTAGGATTATTTTCAGACTCAACGAAATAGTAGAATAGCTGCACTTCATCGTTTTCTCCCACACCAATGTATCTAATCAATCATTCAAACAAAAATTTACAAAGAATTCAGTTTCTTGAATTTAATTTATGTCTGATAACAGAATGAACTCAACACTGCTAAACATGAAAAGAAATTAAATAGTAATGTCTAACGAAATAACGATTGAAAGAACTGACCCGGTTTCAAGTTTAAAGGGCAGAGTACCCGAGTAACCTGGAAGAGTTTTGATGATGGACTGTGATGTTCCAGTGTTGAAGAGTAGCAGAAGAAGAAGTGCGGGCAACCCTATCCAATTCATTTTATTCACAACCATAAATTAATTAAACTGAGGAAAAATACAGTTTAATCTGTTTTCGAAATAGAATATTTAAGGACTGGGATTTGAAATTGATGGCAGAGTTGCTGAAGAACGCGGACAAGTTGGCTGCCTCTTCTGATATTTTTGGTATTTGAATGGACAGAAACCATTCTCGTTACCTAATTAATATTTTGTGACGAAGGTCTTCAAAACCACGTTTTTATCACAAGTTTTTAGGTGCGATACAAGACAACAAAGTCAAATAGACCATTCACGTCACTATCAAATAATTATCACAAAAGCCTTGAAAAAATAAATTTATTATAAGTGATAACAGAAAACCAAGTCAATAATTTTGAATGGTAACTAATATTTTTGTACTCAAATTAAATACAAATTTTAGTACTAAACAACGTATTTTTTTTTTCTTTTCTCTTCTTATGTACCATCTGCATCATTATATAATTTGAAGCTTGCTACAGCAGCAACAGAGGCCATGATAGAGGCCTTGACAGAACACACACATGATGGAAATGTCGGCATTTTTTTATTGACAGAGGAATGTGAGAAGCGGTCATCCCTTAGGTCAAGTATTTTCTGGCAATTCAACAAAATTCATATCATTTAGATATGGCATGCTCAGATTGAGGGGTCCCATATATATATCAATGTGACATTGACTATTTTAGCGATAAAAGATGATAAAACAAAACAATACATTGTCCTGTAGTCAAATAACATATAAGCGAAAAAATCAACTATCAGAAGAATACAGTTATCACATTGGGTTTTGCTCTGTCTCTTGCTTAATCGTAGAAAAGACTCAAGCCTTTCTCTTGTTATTCTTATCTTGCTCCTCATTCTTCCTTTGAGTAAACTCCATACAATTTCGATCCATGAGGCCTTACTTAATAAATGGAAAACAAACATTCTTTCCCATTTGTTGCTCTCCTTTGTGCTACTTGTCACACTCAAGATAGGGTAAAATGGGATTATCCCCCTCCTTGCTAGCATCAGTTTTAGTGTTTGCCTTATTATTTTGCTACTTTTCCTTTTCCTTATCTTCGTTATTTCATTTTCATTTCCTAATCAGATTCTTATTTAACTGACTGATTTGATCCTGATTGTCAGCATTTGTCTTTTGCCCATACTTCTATGTATTAGCCCTTTGATGCCTAAATAGCATGAGCTCATTCCAACATTTTGCCATAGGTAGTGAAACTATGAGACATGATAATTATGCTTATGTCCTGATGAAGCCTTTGCCAAAACATTTTTATGTTAGCTTTAGTGTCCACCATATGTGGATCATGCCTAGTCAATTGATCAAACATTCTCTCATTGTCGATTAAAGACTGCTTCTCTACTTAAATTATAGAAACTCTATCTCCTTGAAGTCTTTGAAAGCCTATGCGAAAAACTTATCCATCTAAAGAAGATCACTTAACCATCTTTAAGGAAATTGTCTTTGATCTAGAGATCATAAAGGTTAAGTACAATGAGGCAAATTTAGGGTTGACTTCATAGTGTTTGTTTCTTCTTCATATATGACTTTCAAATATACTATTTTGGACAATCATGACACTTACCCCGGATAAAATATGTGAGCAATGTTCTCTATGGAAAATATAAAGCAGCTTATGGTTAGATTTGCAGATCAGGCAGAGAGCTTTACCGTTTGTATAAGGACACAAGAAAGGAATTCTGATAGTGATATGAGGAACTGATTGAAATATTTTTTTAAAAAAAAAAAGAAAAAAGAAAAAAAAATATTTAGTTACTACAAGAAAAAAGATCACATCAAATTTGATTGCTAAAAATTGCTGAATAAGAATGAAAGGGCTACTATTAATCAGAAGAGAAAACAATTGAAAATTTTTGATGAAGCTAGTGTTATAGAAGATGGTCACAGTGATGGAGAACTTCTAGTTATTTTTTATGGCTATTCCAAACCTTGTGAGGATTGGGTTATTTGATTCAGCTTGTAACTAGTTTTCAACATATGAATAGTTTATAAATGTGTTATGATAATAGGAAATAATGCTCCTTATAAGATAGCTGGTATTGGAATGGTCAGAATTATATTTGATAGGGCTGTCAAGATAACTGGTGATGTTAGACATGCTCCAAATCTGAAGAAAAATCTTATCTCTTTTGGTGTTCTTGATTCAAAATGGTTTAAGTACGCTGGTGAATGTAAAATTCTGAAGGTTAGCAAAGGTGCCATTGTTTTGATGAAAGAGCAGAGAAGGTCTACGAAGTTATATGTTTTTTGGAATTCTACAATCACTAGTGATGTAGCTATTACTACTACTTTCTTATCAGATGATGATGTTACTGGACTATGGCACATTCGTCTTGGGCATATGATTGAGAATGGGATGGTAGAATTGAGACAGAAAGGACTTCTTGATGGACAAATACTAGTAAATTGACGTTCTATGATGACTGGATTATTTGATAAGTAGAAGAGAGTTACATACAACAAAGACATTCATAACACGAAGGGAATACTTGATTACATACATTTTGATATCTAGGGACCATCTAGGATGCCTTCCAAATGAGATGCTTAATATATGCTACCATTATTGATGATTTTTCCAGAAAAATTTAGGCGTTCTTAAAGAAAAAGAGTGATGTGTTTATTAAATTCAAGGAGTGAAAGATCATGATTGAGAAGCAGATATGAAAGTAGGTAAAATGTCTTTGAACTGATAATTGTTTAGAGTTTTGTTCAAATGAGTTTAATATTTTCTACAAATAAGAAAGAATTTTGAGTCACTTGATAGTTCGTAAGATTACACAACAAAACAGTGTGGTAGATCCCACGTATAGGACTTTGATGGAAAAGTACGTATGCTCTCCAATACTGTTTACCTAAGTCATTTTGGGCTGAACTATTTCGACTACCTATTTTCTCGTTAATCGTCCACTTTCAATAGCCATTGTTAGTCTGGTACTCTTGTTAGTTACTATGATTTGAATATATTTGGATGTCATGCATACACTTATGTTAATAATGAAAAATTGGAACCTATATGTAGAAACTAGTAATGATTTAGTCGCTAGAAATATAATCATTGAGATGAAAGTTCAATGCTTTGTAACTTACCTTCTGTAGATTCATGTGACATATATAAGCAAAAATCATACGTACAAGTGGAGTTTGAGATTGGTTTAGGGTCTATAATAGATCTACATCTCAGCCTAGCTCAAAAGTAAAGGGTAAAGTCGCTTTGTCAACGGCACCAGTGCTATCACATTATTATATTGCTAAAAATAGAACCAAAAAAGATATTAGACCTCTATAGAGGTACGGTGAGACTGAATTGATTTCATATGCCTTGAATGTGGCTGAAAGTATGGATTCGAGTGAAGAATCTTCTACCTATTCGGAGGTAGTAAGTTGTGACGATTCTGTTAGATGAATGATTCTCATGCAGGAGAAGATGTAATCATTTAATAAGAATGACACAAGAGATTTAGTGAGATTACCTAAGAATGAAAACGTTGTTTGTTTCAAATAGGTGTTCAAAAGGATAGAAGGAACATCGGGTGTTGAAGAAGTCAGGTATAAGATAAGACTAGTTGCAAAGGGATACAGTCAAGTTCTGGGTACAGACTTCAGAGATGTATTTTCTCTATTTGTAAAGTATAGTTTGATCCGAGCTTTGCTTGATATTGTGACCATGCATGATTTTGAGCTTGAGCAGTCCGATGTAGAAACAACATTTTTACATGGAAAACTTGTTGAGGATTTACGTGTAGCAGTTAGAAGGAAGACTATGCGTGCTTGCTGAAATAGTCCATTTGTGGCGTGAAACAGTCTTCCATACACTGGTATAAAAGGTTCGACTCTTTTATGAAAATTCATGACTTCAAAATAAACAGTTATTATAGTTGCATCTATTTTAAGAAGAGTGATAGCGAGTCATTTTTATACCTACTCTTATATGTTGATGATATGTTAATAGCTGCCAAGGATAAGAAAGAGATAAGAAAGGTCAAAGTCAAGCTCAATAATGAATTTGAAAAGAATGACTTAGGAGCAACAAAGAAAATATTTGGAGTGGGATTCTGATAGAAAGAAAAGTAGTTTAATTATACCTTAGTCAGAAAGGATAATCAATAATGTTCTCTATAGGTTTAATATGCAAAACGCCAAACTTGTTCGTACTGCTTTAGTAGCTTATTTCAAAATTTCATCTACTTTATTTCCATAATCAAATTATGAGGTTAATCATACGTCACGAGTTCCATATTTTAGTGCAGTGATATCTCTACTACCGTTTGCTCACGTCCAAATTTATCATATGCAGTTAGTGAAGTCAATAGCTACATAGCAAATCTTGGTAAAGAACATTTAAACAGTTCAGTGAATTTCAGATACCTGTGTGGCTCTACTGATATTTGTTTACATTTCGGCAGAACTACAGATAGAGCTAGTGTATATGTCGATTATATTTTACTAGAGATCTTGGTAAGAGGAGATTTCTTACAGAATATGTTTTTATTATTTGTAGTCATGCCATCAGTTGGAAAGGTGTTTTACATACTACAATTGCATTGTCTACTAAGAGGCTGAGTACATGGATATTACAGTGGTTTGTAAGAAAGCTATTTAGTTAAAAAGGACTATTTGGTGAACTCAATAAATACTTGCAAATTATTACCATAAATTTTTGGGATAGTCAAAGTGCTATTTTTCTCACAAAAGATAAGATGTTTCATGATAAGAAGAAGCACATTCACATTGATGTGTGGTATCATGAATCATTTTGAGCATAATATTATTGCTCGTGGTGCTATTGTAGAGAAAAGTCAACACCTAATATAAAGTTGCTGATATGATGATCAAGTCACTTCCTGTAGACATTACATAGACATTGTTGGCATTCGTTGCTAAGTTTTCCCTTAGGGGCTGTTGTGGAAGAGGTGGAGAGCTTTAGTTGAAGAGTGAAGTTTTATTCATTTGTGTTGACTTTTATGTTAAGGTAGAGATTGTTAGAATACGGTGATCTGAATTTTGTTTGGCTCAACCCAAAATATTGCAGTGCAACATATGCGGTGAAATCAAATTTATGAGAATTATTAGGGATTTGTAGTGGTAGCAGAGAGATGTATGCACTTATTTTATTATTCTCATGCCCTATATAATAATATATGATACATTTTAGGGTCTCACTGTATTATTCGTTATAGCCGTCCAAAACTCCACTTTCATACTCATTTGATATAGTGGATTTTTCCTCTTTTAGATATGGTTTTGCTCTGGTTTTCACGTAAATCTTTGTGTTTCTATTCTTGCTTTCATATAACAAATCTCTTACCCATACGCTTTGGTTTGGTTTCACCATTCACTTTAAATAAAAAATAAATTTCTATCCATCAGACATGCATGCGCCAACTCTAACTCAAAATTTAAAAAATAATCCAGTGCTCGACTTTAATCATAATCTCAACTCAAATTCAAAATAGAAGAGATTCATGACCCTTAAGAGGCTTAATTTAATATAAAGACGAAAGGAGGAAGATTTAAAGATGAAATTTCAAGACTCCAAAAGTTTATCTTTTCCTCAATTCTCCGAATCCTCTTCCAAATCTTTCTCTTCTTCATCCTCATAGTTTCTCTTCAATTGATTAACGAACTCCTCATCTATAGGCACTCTTGAATTTGTGCCAGAACATAAAACTGCATCTCTGACACAGGCCTTCAAATTCTCTAACCACATCTTCTCCTCCTCTTTTTGGTTGATTTCTCCTAGCCATCTAATACCCACAGGTTATGCTAGCCAAAATCCATTATTTGTCTGCTTCTCATGTTTACAAGATAGAAATTCAAGGTCTTGAAAACAAAAATTACCTGAATTCTAATCCATTGATAAAATGAGGGTGTAAAACTAGAGTTAATGATTCTGTATTTAGAGATGGAAAATGTAAGATTAATTCCGAGTGCATAAAAATCAAGTTTTACTTATGGAATAGGGAAATTTGTATTGGTGCTCAATGAAAAATTGAATTGAATGATCGAGCAGAGATTGGTGTGGCAAAGAATTATTAATCATTAATACTGGAAAGCTTAGGGTCATGATAATGTCCCATTTCAGGGGAAAAAATATTGTAGAAGTTATGTTGACGAGGAAAGGGGATTAAGATTTGGCATTGGAAACGCTGAAGTAATTCATGATTATTTTGTTCGGATACGAACAAAGATTCAAGTTTCTTTTATACAATGCATGAAGATGATAATGCTCGAATTTGGAGCTTATTTTGGGATGATGCAAGGAGTAGGGCATCTTATGAAAAATTAGATAATATTACATTTGACACGATCCAATTGAAAAATAAGTATGACATGCCATTTGCACCTTTTGCGTTTGTTAACCATCATGGAAACTCAATTCTAGCAACATGTATCATACTTTCAATACTTACCATTTCATGTTTACTCACCAATGAGTTTCCAGTGGAGAGTGCAAGCGATGAAGCTAGGTAACAGTGGTCTGCTAATCGGAGGTTTGGTTGCTTGGAAAAGAAAGAGATGATGTATTAAGAATGGAGATTTCTGGATTGTTTGGAAGATGAAAGAGTTTTCTGCATATCAAAATTTAAATATTAAAAATGAGTAATTAAGCCTATGTTTGATGACCATTATTTGGCCAGAACAATCTTCAAATAATGATTTTTAGAGAAATGTCTGGTTAAAAAGTATGAAAAGTTTTAGATTTACTTGCAATATTTTTTATGAGTTGTGCTTAATGTAATAATTTATGTACATAGGGGTGTCCATATCCCTCACATTATATGGGACCCGTGCGAGGTGGTCCCCACCTCATGTGAGGATTGTCGCACGGGTTACATCCTATGTGAGGGATGTGGACGCCCCTATATACAAAAATTATGTATACCAAGACTTTTCGATATTTTATTATGTGAATATGTGGTTTAAAATGAATGCGTAGACAAAAGAGTTTTCTAACAATGGTGGTCAAACTAGAAACTATTGAAATGATATAGAAAACGGTAATACTATCCTAACTAGTGAATTGTTTCAAAAATCATTGAACTTATAATATTGTCATGGGCTGTTCACCAAACTCGATTCTGCTTCATAATACTCACTCAACTTTATTAGTTAGTACTCCGTCCAGCCCCTAGAAAAATTCATTTAGCATTTGACATTCGTTAATTTTTAACAAAGAGTGGCATCTTTAGCACTATTAGCATAAATCGTGTTTATCAAAACACAATTTTACCTTATCAAAAAAAAAAAAAAAAAAAAAATAATAATAATAATAAAATCCCAGAGACTTTTTTCCTCCTCCAAAATCAAAATGACTTGTCATTTTTCCAAAATCAACCAGTCATCTTCTATCCAAAATAACTGACGAACTCCATCTTCCTCAAACAACTGTGGATAAATTCCATCTAGTCGGGTTTGATAATCTTTGCCATACCCACAAGTTTCCCATTTTTTTTCAACCACCTTAACTATTTCGCCATTGGAAACCTAGAGCAAGCCGTTATGATTATTGGGTTTTTCTACCTCCACAGGCTGGCGATTCAATTCAATGCAAATCAAAATCATATTAAAAAAAAAATTTGAAGAGATTTTAGATTCCTCGGCTCGTGCAAAAACTGCTAGAACTTAAGATCCAAATCCCTTTCCAAAGCCTCATTCCTTGGAGCAAAGATTGAAATATTATGCTTCGAAACTGCCTCTTCAAGGGTGTGTAGTAAAAGTGTTGTTTCTACGAGTTTTGATAATCCAGTATAGTGAGAATCCAAAAAGGCAACAAGAACTGAGTTGGAGTTGATTTGGATTAAGTTTGAGGACCCTACAACTGAGTTTTTGGCCGATGAATTTTGATTTTGTTGCAATGCAACACTTGTTATGGCAAGAATAGTGGAGATTGTATAGACGATGATCCTAGAGACTCCATAGATGTGAAAATATTTCAAACACGAGTAAATTTAAATGAAAAAGGGTTTTGGCTTTTTTTTAAATGCTGAATGTGCCAAAGATTCCATTTTTTGTTTAATTTAACGGATGTTAGATGCCGCATCAGAATTTTGTCCACTATGTAAACAGCTAACCACATCGATTTTTAAGGGTAATAGATGGAGTGTTAACGGGTAAAGTTTGAGTGAGTGTTGTGAAGCAGAAGGAAGTTTGGTGAATAGTCTATGATCAAGGTATAAGTTGAGTGACAACTCACACCTATTCTAGGCTGCCAAACCTTTTGTACATTGGGAAATATCGGAAGGAATTTCATCTTACACTGGACATATACTAGCTAGCCCCTACAACTTTGGATAAATTTACTTGCTTCATATTAATTTTGTAGGATAATTAGCACAAAATGTCCCTACCTTTCATTTTTTGGTATTTTCACCCATATTTTCACATTTCATTGCAAAAAACGTCATTTTCACAAATTTTGAATGTAAAATCTCAATACACCCTCCTATTTAAATAAAATAAAAAAGTAAAGAAAAGAAAAATAAGAAACAAATTACAATCATACTCCTAAACTTTTTAAATGTGCAAAAGAATCAAAATAAATTAATAAATATTTAAAAAAAAAAACCTCTTTCTCTCTACTCTTCTTCTCCTCCCCTTCCCTCCGCTTCCTCCACCACCTAGTGGGGCCGCCACTTTAGCAGCCAAAAAATTTGGTGAACCACCGCCCAAACCATTGAATCTCTATACCATTGGTATAACACTCAACATCCAACCTTCACTACACCAAAAAAAAGTTTTTGCAACGGTCAAAAAACGTTGCAAAAGACTTTTTGCAGCATTTTGACGTGTGTTGTGAAGGTCGATATTGCCGTTGAGTGAAGAGTTTTTGCAACGTTTCTTCAACGTTGCAAAAGCCTATTTTTTGCAACATTTGTTCAACGTTGCAAAAGAGTGAGGATTTTGCAACGTTGCTGTAGCTTTTATTTTTTTATTTTTATTATCAACCACAAAATATAATAGAAAATAACTGTATCAAATAACTCTAATATTCATTATTAATTGAACTCTAAAATGTAACAAATTCGTACAAAATCTAGATCCAAAATTCTAAAACACCTAAAACTCCAATACATTTTTCCAAAAAAAAAAAAAAAAAAAAAAACCCACTAAGTAGTTAGTGAAACCACCCTATCGGCCCCACTCTATATTCATCAAACTAGGTGATCTATCCACTTCTTGCAATTATCTCAGTATACAAAGTGCACAGCAGGGAATTCTTTCAGATTCTCAATGCTTCCCCATTAAGGCCTCATTGTATCTACTGCATACCTGATGTGTAGAAACATAATCAGAGTCAACATATTTAGTTGCAAATTCTTAAACCAAAATTGATACTGCTTCGCACTACATACCTCAAAAACTCGTGGGCATCTTCTTGTCTTCCAAGATGACTTTAGAATTTGAGACAGTATCCTAATTGGAGATAAACTAGATCTCAGTTCCTGTCCCTTTAGAATCAGACCTTCAAACTCACAAATGATGCACCAATCCTTATTGCAACCTAAATCATTTTCAAATAGAATAAACACAAAAATAATTTATTCAAAAAAATAACCTATTAACACTAATTCAAGGTAAGAGGAAAGCTGCTTTATAGGTACTGTAAACAAATGCAAATATAAAAAGATAGTGTCCTACAAATATTTGATGCTCACACAATATGCAAGGAAGACATAAGGCATGAGAAAATTATTTAATTGACGTACTATCTTGACCCATAAGTTCAGCCATACCAAATGGAAGTATTAGTTTATTCATTAACTTTTTGAGACAGGCTATTTCAAGGAGGAATGATTGTATGAGAGGGAAAAACAACTTGGAAATTTTTGACTGTGCTTGATCAAGAATTGAGTTTTATGTCATAATCATTTTCGTAATAATGATCGAGGCCACAAATTTTGGAAAATGTAAAACTGAACTGATTCTGTAAAAGCTTAAACACTTTTATTAATTATAAAAAAAATAAAATAAAAAACCATTAGCTGTGTTTTGAAACTTCAAAATATCAATAGTAGAAGTGTAGATAATATACGAATTAATTAAAGTTTTGCAGACATAATGCTTTTTAACTTCACTGAAATACTTGGAGAGATAATTCGGACCCTTGTAAAGTGCTTTCCATCACATGATACAACTCCAACTTACATGTGCGATGCCCATGACACATTTACATAGCAGAATCTGCTGTCAAGTCATGATCTAAATACTAATAATCTTTCGACCTTCCAGAGGCTGGCGATTCAATTCAATGCAAATCAAAATCATATCAAAAAACAACAGATTTTGAAGCAATTTTAGATTCCTCGGCTCGTGCAAAAACTGCTAGAACTTAAGATCCAAAACCCTTTCCAAATCCTCACTCCTGGGAGCAAAGATTGAAATATTATGTTTCGAAACTGCCTCTTCAAGGGTTTGTAGCAAAAGTGTTGCTTCTACGAGTTTTGATAATTCAGTATAGTGAGAATCCAAAAAGGCAACAAGAACTGAGTTGGAGTTGATTTGGATTAAGTTTGAGGACCCTACAACTGAGTTTTTGGCCGATGAAATTTTGTTGCAATGCAACACTTGTTATGGTAAGAACAATGGAGATTGTATAGACGATGATCCTAGAGACTCCATAGATGTGAAAATATTTCAAACACGAGTAAATTTAAATGAAAACGGTTTTTGGCTTCTTTTTTTTTTAAAATGCTGAATGTGCCAAAGATGCCATTTTTTGTTTAATTTAACGGATGTTAGATGCCGCATCAGAATTTTGTCCACTATGAAACAGCTAACCACATTGATTTTTCAGGGTAAGAGTGTTAACGGGTAAAGTTTGAGCGAGTGTTGTGAAGCAGAAGGAAGTTTGGTGAGTAGTCTATGATCAAGGTATAAGTTGAGTGATTTTTGAAACATTCACACCTATTCCAGGCTGCCAAACGTTTTGTACATTGGGAAATATCGGAAGGAATTTCATCTTACACTGGACATATACTAGCTAGCCCCTACAGCTCTGGATAAATTTACCTGCTTCATATTAATTTTGTGCGATAATTAGCACAAAATGTTCCTACCTTTCATTTTTTTGGTATTTTCACCCATATTTTCATATTTCATTGTAAAAAAGGTCATTGTCACCAATTTTTAATGTAAAAGATCAATCCACTCTCCTATTTAAATAAAACAAAAAAGAAAAGAAAAGAAAAATAAGAAACAAATTACAATCATACTCCTAAACTTTTTAAAAATGCAAAAGAATCAAAATGAATTATTAAAATATTAAAAATAAAAAAAACCTCTTTCTCTCTTCTCTTCTTCTCCTCCCCTTTCCTCTGCTTCCTCCACCACCAAATGGGGTTGCCAATTTAGCAGCCAAAAATTTTGGCGAACCACCACCCAAACCACTGGACCTCTATACCACTGGTATACCACCCAACATCCAACCTTCATGCTAAAATATTTGGTCGGAATTGCAAGCCAAAATACCAAAATTGAGAATGCAAATACTGGTAGCACCACATATTCCATCATGATCCATGCCATTCCCAACACACAATCGACTATACTCACCAAAGGCCCTCTCTCCATGGTATTAAAATATCAACAGATGTACAAAATCAAAATCTACAGAAACAACTTTTAATTTTTTTTATTGGGCAATACCTAGCAAAAAATTCCAGGGCATATTAGAATAAAATTGATGGAAACCCCTTGTTTAGCAGGTGCGGCATTATGTGGCAAAGCGTGAATGGGTGGTCCACAGTGGTGGGAACCACTGCTGACGTCGAAATTGACGGAAAAAGGTAGTGTGTTGTACGCGATAAGCTGCATTTTTTTGTTGATTTTGGCCATACAAATTTGTTGTTTTTTCAATTTGTTTATGGGAAAGTGTTTGGGGGTTGATCGCAGCTGTTTGTGGTATGACCTCTGGTGTTTTAGGCAGCGGTTACGTGGTGGGTGGTGAGATGAAGGCCGACAGCTCCAGGTGGGGTTATTTATAAGTTTTTGAAAAGTTTAGGAGTAAGATTGTAATTTTTTCTTTATTTTTCTTCTCTTTTCTTCTTTGTTTTATTCAAGTAGGAGGGTATATTTGTCATTTTACTTTAAAAATTGGTGAAAGTGACGTTTTTTGCAATGAAAGGTTAAAAAAAAAAAAAGGTGAAAGTATCAAAAAATGAAAGGTAAGAACATTTTGTGCTAATTACCCTATTTTTTTGCTTTAATAATTCAGTGTTCTGAAAAGCCTCTTTAGCCATTGATTTGGCCGCACTTGAGCAAGCTTTTGTTTAAGAAAATGGTTTAAAATATCTCCATATGCCAAATTTGATGAAATTGTTTTAGAAGGCAGGCCTTGGGACAACAGTATGTTACACTGCTGTGAGCTGGACATCATAGGCTAGAGTTTTGGTGAAAGCGTACAAGTTGGATGATTATCTTGTAAAGACAAAGGGTGTTACCGATGTGGCGAATTCCCTTTTTTTCTTGAAGACTTGTACACCAATCCCAGTTTAACCGATTGAATCCTAAATCAAATATCAAAATCATAACTCACATATTGAAAATAAAATGGTTCTAAAACAAAATCCTTTATACTCATCAAGAAATTCGAAATCGATTTTCAATTTAGAGCTCCAACCATGGCTTATTCCGGCCAACAACATTACAACAACCTTACCAGTACATCATCATCGAATTCTGTTAGGATCTTCCTTAAGCTGCTCAAAGTGATTTTCGAGCTCAGTTAACCATTAAACATCGAATTCAACACCAAAATCAAGATGACCGAATTCGCCGGCGCCCAACTTCCTATGGTTGCTATTTCCTCTTTTGCTTGTTGATTCAACCACACACTTAGGATGGATACCACATAGGTAAGAGTCACAAAGGCTCAAGCAATTGGCATGGAAGACAAATCACGAAGAAGAAGGCAGAAGAAGAAAATGACAGTCTTTCTTTACCTCTCGGGTTCTCTCTTCAACGGGGTTAGGAGGAGAGGTTAAACCACCAATATATATATTAGTTAAATGGCCAACATAAGGTAAGTCAAAATATGGTAAGTAGGCTCGACTAGGTTTAAGTCCCAAAGGAAAGAAACAACAAGCCACAAAGAGTATTAGCCATCCAATAGGTAAAACAATGTTTGGTCGGTTCATTCATTATTCGATGTTGAATTATCGTTCAGTCATTTATGTTGACTGATAAAATTGGTTTTCATCATCGCCCGGGAGGTCGTTTGACAACATGATGTCTAATAACCTCCACCTTGGTGTCAAATGACCTACAAAGAAAAAGGTTTTTCCATTAGTGACACCTCTAACAGAAAAACCGATAAAATTGAAATCATTTACATGTACCGATGTTTAGAAGCCCTTTGCAACTTCTAAACTTTACCAGTGGCAGCACTTTCGTGCCCATATCTGAAGGATTATACTGTGTGTGAATTTTTTCAAGTTTTACTACTTCTTGTGATATTATATCTCTAATGAAGTGTAACTTAACATCGATATGTTTAGTGCGTTCGTGAAAAACAGGATTCTTACACAGATGTATGGATGACTGACTATCAGAATACACAACCACATACTCATTCAAGACACTCAGTTCATGAAGTAGAGCTCTAAGCCATAGAGCCTCTTTAATTGCTTCAGTGGTGGCAATATATTCTGACTCTGTAGTGGATAGTGTAACTATGTGTTGTAACTGTGATTTCCAACTAACACACGAATTTGATAAGGTAAATATGTAAGAGGAAGTTGATTCCCTACCATCCCTATCTCCTGCATAGTCAGCATCTACAAAACTCTTTAATTTCACGCCTTCTTTATTAGCACTAAATTTTAGACCTACGTCACTTTGTACCCTTCAAATATCTTAAAAGCCACTTTAATGCTTCCCAATGTTCAGGACCTGGATTAGACATGTACCTACTGAGAATACTAACAGCGAATCCTAAGTCCGGTCTAGTACAAACCATCAAATACATTATGGAACCAATCACATTTGAGTATGAAATTTTACTCATGTATTCCACTTCACGTTCATTGCAGGGAGCTTGTTCCTTAGATAGAACAAAATGGTTTGCAAGAGGCAATGTGACAGGTTTGCAATCACTCATATTAAACTTTTTCAACACCTTTGATATGTATGGAGATTGATGCAAGAATACGATGGAATTTGACCTATTTTGTTCTATTTCCATGCCTAGAATCCTTTTAGCCTTTCCTAGGTCTTTCATGTCAAATTGTCCACTAAGATCTGCTTTTATATTGTTTATCCACTTAGGAGATGATTCAACTAAAAGCATGTCGTCCACATAGAGCAACAAGAACAAATAATTGTTATCAGTCTCGTTGTGTTGAAAGTATAGGCAGTGATCGAATTTACTTCTTTGAAATCCTATAGTAAGTACAAAGGAATCAAACCTCTTGTACCACTGTCTAGGTGATTGCTTTAGACTGTATAGGGATTTTTTCAGAAAACAAACATAATCAGATTTTAATTTGTCTTTAAAACTTTTTGGTTGATTCATAAAGATTTGTTCATCAAGCTCTCTATGTAAAAAAGCGATTTTTACATCGAGTTGTTCAAGTTCCCAGT
>NW_019241804.1:0-1681 GCF_002742605.1 Olea europaea var. sylvestris | reverse complement strand
ATCCCTTTATTGAATATCGCAAAGTTAATAGCATTCAAAGGCAGCTAACAGTTAGCAGAACTCCACAACAAAATGGAGTAGCTAAGAGAAAGAATCGCACTATTGTCGAAATGGCAAGAAGCATGTTAAAAGGCAAAGAAATTTCAAATCTTTATTGGCAGAAGATGTAAACACAACAGTATATATTCTCAATCGATCGCCTACAAAAGTTGTCAGAAATACAACTCCATTCAACGCATGGCACAAAAATAAGCCAAAGGTAGACCACTTTAAAAATTTTGGTAGCATTGCCTATGCTTTCATTCCATCACAAAACAGAGAGAAGTTTGATAAGAAAGGATAGAAACTTCTCTTCATTGGATATAGCGACAAGTCTAAAGGATATCGTTTACTAAATCCAGAGACAAATAAAATAACAATTTCTCGAGATGATGTGTTCGATGAAAGTACAACTTATGATTGGAAAGGAAAGCAAGTCATGGATTCCAAACCCTATCAATTTGATGATCCATCGACATCTCAAATCCCCAACACTGAATAGCTTACAGCTCCAAATATTCCAACAACTGAAGAAGAGTCAGAAACCCCTCCAAGAAAAACATGTTCACTAAGAGAAATATATGAATCGTAGGAACTCGGATTATTCTCCTGTGAACCTCAATCATATGAAGAAGCTTCAAAAGACAAAAGTTGGACAAAAGCAATGAATGAAGAAATATTCGCCATTGAGAAAAATAAAACTTGGAAACTCATCGATTTACTAGGAGGAAAGAAGACCATTGGTTTGAAGTGGATCTATAAAATCAAATACAATGAAGACGGGTCAATTCAAAAATATAAAGCTCGGCTCCTGGCTAAAGGATATTCTCAACAACCAGGAGTCGACTTCACAGAGATGTTTGCTCCAGTTGCAAGAATGGAAACAATATGTATAGTTCTAGCATTAGCAACTCAATTGGAATTAATTGTGTTTCAGCTCGATGTAAAATCAGCATTCTTAAATGGCGAAATTCAAGAAGAAATGTACGTTGAACAACCTGAAGGGTTCAAAATCAAAGGCAAAGAAGACAAAGCTTATCGTCTTCAAAAAGCATTATACGGGTTAAAGCAAGCACCTCAAGCATGGAATAGAAAAATCAATAGCTATTTCATTCAAAATGGCTTCAATCAAAGTACAAATGAATCATCCCTCTATGTGAAAAACGTAGAAAAAAAATTTCTTATCGTATGCCTCTACGTGGATGATCTTATCTATTTTGGAACAAATGAACACATGGTGGATGAATTCAAGAAGAAAATGATGAAAGATTTTGAAATGTCAGACTTGGGACTCATGAGATATTTTCTTGGGATTCAAGTAAAGCAAAGTCTAGGAAGAATTTTTCTTTCTCAGGAAAAGTATATTGCTGATCTTTTCAAAAAATTCAAAATGAGTGAGTGCAAGCCAATCTCTACTCCGATGGCCTTAAATGAAAAATTGTGAGTATATGATGATGCAGAAAAAAGTTGATGCCAAACTCTACAGAAAATTGATTGGATCATTGATTTATCTTAATACAAGGTCGGATATTACATATTCAGTCAGGCTTATTATCCAGATTCATTTTCTGTCCAGCAAAACACAGCTGTAATTGTAGAGATAATAGCTGCAAATGGAGAAGAAAAATAGCCTTTATCTAGT
>NW_019241803.1:0-1681 GCF_002742605.1 Olea europaea var. sylvestris | reverse complement strand
CTATTTGTACACTGATTTTTGACACGTTGTTTGACACTTGTATTGTTGTTAAGTGTCAATTGCATGGGAAAACTGTTTGAAATTTGAACTGTTCAATAAGGTAATGACACGTGGCGAAGTGAAAACTAAAGACTACACCATAGTGTACATGTGGCAAGGTTCTTGCCGATTGAACTTTGCTATTTGCACACTGATTTTTAACACGTTGTTTGACACTTATATTGTTGTTAAGTGTCAATTGCATGGGAAAACCGTTTGAAATTTGAACTGTTCAATATGGTAATGACATGTGGCGAAGTGTAAACTAAAGACTACACCATAGCGTACATGTGGCAAGGTTCTTACCGATTGAATTTTGCTATTTGTACACTGATTTTTGACACGTTGTTTGACACTTGCATTATTGTTAGTTGTCAATTAGAATGGAAAATTGTTTGAAATTTAAACTGTCCAATAGGGTAATGTTACGTGGCAAAGTGTAAACAAAAGTGTACAACATAGTTTACATGTAACAAGATTCTTGTCGATTGAACTTTACTATTTGTACACTGATTTTTGACACGTTGTTTGACACTTCCATTGTTCTCTAGTGTCAATTGGATGGAAAAACTATTAAAAATTTAAACTGTCCTTTAGGGTAACGTCAGGTGACAAAGTGTACATCATAGTGTACATGTCGTAAGGTTCTTACCGATTGAACTTTGCTATTTGTACACTGATTTTTGACACGTTGTTTAACACTTACATTGTTGTCAAGTGTCAACTAGATGGTAAAACTGTTTGAAATATACACTGTCGAACAGGGTAACATCATGTGGCTAAAGTGTACACCATAGTGTAAATGTAGCAAGGTTCTTACCGATTGAACTTTGCTATTTGTACATTGATTTTTGACACATTGTTTGACACTTGCGTTGTTGTCAAGTGTCAATTGGATGGGAAAACTATTTGAAATTTAAACTGTCCAACCGGGTAATAACCCGTGGCAAAATGTAAAGTAAAGTGTACACCACAGTGTACATGTAGCAAGGTTCTTACGGATTGAACTTTGTTATATGTTCACTGATTTTTGATACGTTGTTTGACACTTGCATTTTTTTCAAGTGTCAATTGGATGGGATAACAATTTGAAATTTAAAGTGTCCAACAGGGTAATGTCATATAGCAAAGTGTAAACTATAGTTTACAATGTAACGCCCCGACCCCTTATGGATCGGAACGCTACTTACTTTACTTAACTAACCAGTGGTTTAGTCATAGGAGAATATGTTTTAGTGGAAGCTTAATTTTTTCAATGATAATTTTAGCAATAACCTTTCGAATACTTTAAATAAAACACAGAATAAAAAAATATGGAACATAATTTATTTGAAGAAAACACAACTTGTTCTCGCGTTCAGTGTTATTTAAATACTTTAAAAAATAACATTGAAAACGTTCACAAAAATAAATTTAAATAACTTGTTCACCGGGTTTTACATGGGCTCGTTGCACCACTCTCCATCTTCCCATCATCCAGGCCCAAGGAAGAATCATATCAATCTGTAGAGAAGGAGTTAAACCCATGAGTAAAAAAACTCAATAGATATCATTGGTGTATTCGTGATCAAGCTATACATTTCAAAGCTGTAACTTTAGAAACCTTTTCATAGTAGGATTTTCGGTAGAATCCCAAACACGT
>NW_019241802.1:0-1681 GCF_002742605.1 Olea europaea var. sylvestris | reverse complement strand
CCATTTCGACATAGTCGCGAAAAATAACGAAATTGCCCCCGGCGCGATTTTTATTTCCGATCAACCTGCCAAATTTAAGCCCACTCCGACACAGTCGCGAAAAATGACGAAATCGCCCCTGCGCGATTCTTATTTCCGATCAACCTGCCAAATTTAAGCCCATTCCGACACAATCGCGAAAAATGACCAAATTGCCCCGGCGCGATTTTTATTTCCGATTAATCTGGCAAATTTTAGCCCATTCCAACACAGTCGCGTAAAATGACAAAATTGCCCCCGCGCGATTTTTATTTTCGATCAACAAGTCAAATTTTAGCCCATTTCGACACAGTCGCGAAAAATAACGAAATTGCCCCGGGCGTGATTTTTATTTCCGATCAACCTGCCAAATTTAAGCCCATTCCGACAATGTCGCGAAAAATGACGAAATTGCCCTCCGCGCGATTTTTATTTCCGATCAACCTGCCAAATTTAAGCCCATTCGGACACAGTCGCGAAAAATGACGAAATTGCCCCGGCGCGGTTTTTGTTTCCGAATTACCTGTCAAATTTTAGCCCATTCCGACACAGTCGCGAAAAATGACGAAATTGCCCTTGCGCGATTTTTATTTCCGATCAACCTGCCAAATTTAAACCCATTCCGACACAGTCGCGAAAAATGATGAAATTGCCCCGGCACGGTTTTTGTTTCCGACCTACCTGTCAAATTTTAGCCCATTCCGACACAATCGCGAAAAATGATGAAATTGCCCCTGCGCGATTTTTATTTCCGATCAACCTGCCAAATTTAAACCCATTCCGACACAGTCGCGAAAAATGACGTAATTGCCCCGGCACGGTTTTTTTTCCAATCTACCAGATAAATTTTAGCCCATTACGACACAGTCGCGAAAAATGACGAAATTGCCACCGGCGCGATTTTATTTTCCGATCAACCGCCCAAATTTAAGCCCATTCCGAGACAGTCGCGTAAAATGACGTAATTGCCCCCGGCGAGATTTTTATTTCCGATCAACCGGTCAAATTTAAGCCCATTCCGACACAGTCGTGTAAAAATGACAAAATTGCCCCCGACGAGATTTTTATTTCCGATCAACCTGCCAAATTTAAGCCCATTCCGACACAGTCGCGAAAAATGACGAAATTGCCCCGCCGCGATTTTTATTTCCGATTAATCTGGCAAATTTTAGCCCATTCCAACACAGTCGCGTAAAATGACGAAATTGCCCCCTGAGCGATTTTTATTTCCGATCAACCGGTCAAATTTGAAATCATTCCGACACAGTCGCGAAAAATGACGAAATTGCCCCGCCGCGATTTTTATTTCCGATTAATCTGGCAAATTTTAGCCCATTCCAACACAGTCGCGTAAAATGACGAAATTGCCCCCTGAGCGATTTTTATTTCCGATCAACCGGTCAAATTTGAAATCATTCCGACACAGTCGCGAAAAATGACGAAATTGCCCCGGCGCGGCTTTTGTTTCCGATCTACCTGTCAAATTTTAGCCCATTCCGACACAGTAGCGAAAAATGACGAAATTGCCCCCGGCGCGATTTTTATTTCTGCTCAACCTGCCAAATTTAAGCCCATTCCGGCACAGTCGCGAAAAATGACGAAAATGCCCCGGCGCGATTTTTGTTTCCGATCTACCTGTCAAATTTCAGCCCATTCCGACACA
>NW_019241801.1:0-1681 GCF_002742605.1 Olea europaea var. sylvestris | reverse complement strand
TTAATTATAATTAGCATATGTTGCAACATCATATTGATATCTAAGCACAATCACATTCTTGATAAAGATACGTGTTGATATATTCTATATTTGCTATATGATTTTTTTTCTTCATTGATAAATAAATAAATAAACTAACATATCAATGATTTTTTCATTTGGTACGCTAGAAACATCAAAGATGAATTCATCATCATTGAAAACGCTAACAAAAATGCGGTCTTATTCATCTATAGATCAACATATATAATGAGTCAGATCATCAGATTAATTTGAAAAATATTAACTTTTTTCATTTTATTAATTGTTAACACATACTTTTTGTCATATCTTAAATGTGTTCTCATATTTTTGGGATTGATATCACCAAACAAAAATAGTGATCATATCTTTATAAGACAACTTGTTGCATTTGAAGAAGAGAATTATAAAAGTATCCATACTTCATAAAGGTTCCATAGAAATCTACAACTATAATAACAGGCTCTTGAAGTTTTAAAGCTAATTTTGTGTGATAGGGAGGTATTATATGATGTCCGAATTAGCCAATATTTTTCTTATAGAAGTTTCACTATTAGATTAATACGTTATTTTTTTATAATATTTTCAAGGAAGTTATATATATATCAATCAGAACACGAGTAGTAAATTTGAATTCTGTATTGACTACGATAGTCATATTGCAGTACCATTTCTGAAGTTGAATCCGATTAATAACATTAATCTTTTCTTCTTCAGTTTGAGGAAATTTTGAAGTAGATGAAAAATCAGATGAAGATGATTAAGAATGATGAGAGGATTTTCTTGACGAAACTTTGGATTTTCCTTTATTTTGAGAGTAATATTCGTTGGTTAAATCTTTTGCTTTAAAACAAACTACTTCCATACGAATATCTTGAACATGCTTTTCAAGTTTTGAAATTTGACTTTTTATTTCCTTAACTTCTCCTTGAAGGTCAGGAATTGAAGGTTTAGAACCTTTAGAAAGTTCTTTTTGAGCACGGCGAAGAATATTTGTAATATTGATATCATCAAAATTTTCTTTTGATGTGGAAGAATTAAGTAAAGATGAAAACTTATTTTTGAGTTTAGGATTATCAATCCTATCAATAACATTTTGGATAATTTCTTCTTCTCCTGTTAAGACATTTATAGTTTTACAACCACAAATTTCTTTATCATTTGAAGAAGTACAAGAATCAGAATTTTGAGTAGATTCGTAATCAGAATCTTCTTGATTGATAAAAACTTGTTCTAATTCAGAGTTAGACTCATTGTCAGAACTGGTTTGAATAAGATTGAGAAGTTGAGTTTTAGTATCTTCATCAACTTGAAGAGTACTAATTTTTTCTTTGAGGGGGCATCTATTGGAATAATGACCAGTCTTGTTGCATTTCCAGTAATTTTTGAATCTTTCTTTTGAAGGTTTTTTGAAAATTTTCTTTTCGAAAATTGTTTTCTTTTTGAAAATTTCTTTTTGTAAGAATTTTCTTCAAGAAAATATTTTTTCTTTGAAAATCTTTTCTTATGAAGAATTTTTCTTGATTTTGAAGAGGGAGGTAAGACTTTCTCAAATCCATATTGTTCGCAGAATGATTCTAACTCATTTTGAGTTTGAGATTTTTCTGCTTTCAATTTAGCTTTGAGTTTCAAGTCATTACATAAGTTGATAGCTTCCTTA
>NW_019241800.1:538-1681 GCF_002742605.1 Olea europaea var. sylvestris | reverse complement strand
CTCACATCGCCTTCCTAAATGCATCGCTGCAATAACGGGCATGGAGGTTGAGAAGCACTCTTAGCAAGCAAGGTGGCTTGCAGGCGTCCTCAAAAATTGTCTTCCATCATCAAACTCCTTGTAAGGAACATGGAGGCGATGGGAAGAACTTTGCTGCTAGCCAAAGAATATTTCCTATATCTCCCATACCAAAGGTGACATCAAGAAAGATGGAAAAATGGGCAGATCAAATGATCCATTTCCATGGAAGACGAAGATTTTGGATCGATTGTCAAAATGCCAAACAATGGTACCAAATTGGTTTTGTAAGAGAGAATGGAAATGGAAATGACAAGTGTGGAATATAAGTGCATTTATAGAGGCGTGAAGGTGAAGAGACAGAATATGAATAGCTATATTCGTGCCTAGTACCTAGAATCAAATGGCCCAAAGTCTTGGGAAAAGAGACAGAAATACCAAGAGAAAATGTGCATGAATCTTAGTATAAAGCAGTTAAATGTTTGGGGGGTTGACGATTAAAGACAACGTCAATAAATACACAAGAAGACAAATTAATCGTTCATTAATGATAATGGCTGTTGGTATGTTCAGAATTACCAATGGACATCAGTACGAGGTTACAAGAGGAAAGTTAATATGAAGTTACAAAAAGAAAAGTTAAGGCATTAGATGTCATAATTACAATTCGCCCCAGATTGAACGAATTATCTCCCTAAGTCTCCCCCAATCCTCGCTCTACTAAGAAGAAGTGACATTCAATTCAGCCACAAAATCATCATCAACCTCCAGCTTCTTGTACTGCTCAACCAAAGACTTGGTTCACTCAATTCCTTGGGAGACATTACGTTTTTTAGCAGTTATTCTCACATTGCAGTCATCCATCCTTGCTTGAAGCTCCTTCATCTGTGCAGCCAAACTGGTCATCAAAGAGTCTTCAATCATAACTTCGAAAGAGATTTCTTTCAATTCGTCCTCAGCTTTATTGATCTCCAGAAGTAAAGACTCTCTTTCAGATACAACGCGAAGATATTGAGTACTTTTGGCCTTCAGTTCAATATTTTTGGCCAGCAAGGAGAGAATCTCGGAATGGACAACTTTCAATGTCGCTTTAAAATCAGCAGAAAGATTGAGCGACGGAAGTGT
>NW_019241800.1:0-255 GCF_002742605.1 Olea europaea var. sylvestris | reverse complement strand
TTGCCAACATTGAAGGTTTTCACTATAATAAACAAAGTGGAAGTAAAAGTAAAGCAAGGATTACCTCATCAGCAATCTTGGGAGGTGGTATATCCCCTGCCAAGTCTACCACCTGTGGCTCCACCACTTGTGAGGACTTTCCCTTATCTGAGCGAGAAGACTTTGCCACAACGGACAAACCCATGGGAGCATCTGCAGAACTCAAAAAGCAACAAATCAAAAACCAATAGCACAAGCAAAGGTAAAACATCAAAA
>NW_019241799.1:0-1682 GCF_002742605.1 Olea europaea var. sylvestris | reverse complement strand
GCAATTAAATTGTCTAAAATTTATTTTCTTTCCATGTAAATTTCATACTCACAATCAAACACATCGTAAGTTCTCTCCATATAATCAATATAAACGATATTGTGCACGTGAGATTTAGATTAGATCATTTTCGCTCCTTTCCTGTTCATGTATTAATTATAACAATGCCATTAATGTGCAAGTACCACCATGATTGTCTACACCAAATTATGTACTTGTGCTAATAATGAACTTACTTAATATTGAGGTGCATCAAGGATGAGTATCCTTGCCCTACACAAATAGGGCTTACTTACGGTCCCAGACGAGGTAGTCCAAATTGTTACTTGATCAGTTCATTATTTTCATGAGAAATGTATTTTGTGAATCACACTTATTCATCAGCACGCTATGTGACAGTGACGATAACATAATAGACTCATTCTTCTATAAATTCAAGATGTATTTTAATACAGCCCCTGAGGCATAACCTAATGGTACAAAGGACGGGAGTGAGATATTCTCAATCTTACTGACAGCTGCGGTGTGAGGGTTTAATTTCTAAGATATGGAATTGAAATCTTTGTGGGCACTAATGTACGAGTAAGCTCTTGTTCCCTGAGTTGTTGGGGCACATCCCGCGATTTACCTCCCTCACGATACTCCAGGAGCGTGGCAATGGGGATCCTCAAGGTTAGGATTCAACCTTTTTTTAAGATGTATTTTAATACATGGGAGGATGTAGCAAGGACATAATGTTGCATGAGCAGCTAAGGGATAAGTTTGACATACAAATAGTTTTAACTCTAATTTTCATTAATTAAAGTTAGATTTCTGTTGTCTTTCTAAGTTTTATAATATCATTAACTTAGCCTTTGTTATAAACAGTTTAATTTATAAATTGATATAAATGAGTAATGAATAAGTGGATGGTATTTATGTATTTATTGAAATAAGTGTTAGAATATAAGTTTTGACCATTTATCAATGAATTATAAATTTCAGTAAATGAGGCTTACACAATGACAAATAATTCTATTGGCTTGATTAAAAAATATGTTTAGAAAAATGAACTTATAATAGTTCCAAACATGACCAAACACGCACTAACCTTTTAGTGTTTGGATGAAGTGTTTGGATTTGTTTATTAGCAAGGGAAACATGTGAAGTCAATATATCTGAATATCTCAATTAGATTACTATATTAAAATTCTATTAGAATTATGTAACTTCAAATCTACGCTTTGTAACAAAATGATTAAATATAAATTTCGACCTCAGCTTTGAGTAGAACGAAATAATGTTGACATTATTATAAAAGAAATAAATAGAACATCAATCTGAATGAATTCAACAAGGTCACTACCTGAACGCAAACGATTAAACACCACCACCACCGGTCAATCGACCACACCGAAGCGCAGTTGGTCAGCAAACTCCTTCAATGATCGGTCCACCACAAGAAGATTATAGAAAAACGATTATCACATAATCCATGTTCACTCAATAATTGAACGATAGTTACATTCTCTCAAAACTAACTCAATAAGATGTCCAGATTGATGAAGCAACTTAAGGCCCTAAAAATTGTCTAGTACATGGAAGGAAATTGATAGGCATGTGGTCGAAACTGCAAGGTGCCTAAATGAAACTAACTGCATTTAAATATATCCCAATATGTTAAGGGAATAAATCTCACATCG
>NW_019241798.1:0-1682 GCF_002742605.1 Olea europaea var. sylvestris | reverse complement strand
TCGGGTCTGTGCCCCGAGTCCAATTCCGAGGGGCCGTTTCCAATCAACCTGCCAAATTTCGGGCCATTACGACACCGTTGTGATAAACGACGAAATTACCCGTGGTGCGGTTTTTCTTCGTTAATTTTCTGTCCAGCACTTTTTCAACATGACATAATTAATAAGGAAATTAATTATTCGGGGGCCCAAATGAAGGAATTTGGCTAAAATCCTGTGATCCCGGGTCTGTGGCTCGAGTCCGATTTCGGGGGACGTTTCCAATCAACTTGCCAAATTTCGGCCCATTTCGGCACCGTCGCGACAAATGACAAAATTGACCCTGGTACGGTTTTGCTTTGTTAATTTTCTGTCCAGCACTTCTTCAACCTGACATAATTAATAAGGAAATTAATTATTCGGAGGCCCAAAAGAAGAAATTTGGCTAAAATCCCGTGATCTCGGGTCTATGCCCCGAGTCCAATTCCGCGGACCGTTTCCAATCAACCTGCCAAATTTTGGGCCATTACGACACCGTTGTGACAAACGACGAAATTGCCCCTGGTGTGGTTTTTCTTCGTTAATTTTCTGTCCAGCACTTCTTCAACATGACATAATTAATAAGGAAATTAATTATTCGGGGGCCCAAATGAAGGAATTTGGCTAAAATCTTGTGATCCCGGGTCTGTGGCTCGAGTTCAATTTCGGGGGACGTTTCCAATCAACTTGCCAAATTTCGGCCCATTTCGGCACCGTCGCGACAAATGACAAAATTGGCCCTGGTGCGATTTTGCTTTGTTAATTTTCTGTCCAGCACTTCATCAACATGACATAATTAATAAGGAAATTAATTATTCGGAGGCCCAAACGATGGAATTTGGCTAAAATCCCGTGTTCTCGAGTCTGTGTCCCGAGTCCAATTTCGCGGGCCGTTTCCAATCAACCAGCCAAATCTCGACCCATTTCGACACCGTTGCGACAAATGAGAAAATTGCCCCTAGGGCAGTGTTGCTATGTTAATTTTCTGTGCTGCACTTCTTCGACCCGACATAATTAATAAGGAAATTAATTATTCAGAGGCCCAAATGAAGGAATTTGGCTAAAATCCCGTGATCCCGGATCTATGCCCCGAGTCATATTTCATGGGCCATGTCCAATCAACCTGCCAAATTTCGGCCCATTCTGACACCATCGCGACAAATAACAAAATAGCCCCTAGTGCGGTTTTTCTTTGTTAATTTTCTGTCCAACACTTCTTCAACCCGACAGAATTAATACGGAAAATTAATTATTCGGAGGCCCAAACGATGTAATTTGGCTAAAATCTCGTAATCCCGAGTCTATGCCCCGAATCTAATTTCGTGTGCCGTTTCAAATCAACCGGCCAAATTTTGGCCCATTCCGACACCGTCGAGACAAATGACGAAATTGCCCTTGGTGCAGTGTTGCTTTGTCAATTTTCTGTCCAGCACTTCTTCAACCTGACATAATTAATTCTGAAATTAATTATTCGGAGGCCCGAACGAAGAAATTTGGCCAAAATCCCGTGATCTCGGGTCTATGCCCCGAGTCCAATTTCGCGGCCCGTTTCCAATCAACCCGCCAAATTTCGGTCAATTCCGGCACCGTCGAGAAAAATGAGTAAGTTGCCCTAGGCACGATTTTGCTTTGTCAATTTTCTGTCCAGCACTTCTTCAACCCGACAT
>NW_019241797.1:0-1682 GCF_002742605.1 Olea europaea var. sylvestris | reverse complement strand
CAATGCACTTATCAAACAACGTTTTAAAAATCAGTGTACAAATGCAAAGTTCAATTGGTAAGAACCTTGCTACAAGTACACTAGGGTGCACACTTTAGTTTATACTTTGCCATGTGATATTACCATATTAGACATTTTAAATTGAAAAAGTTTTTTCCATCCAATTGACACTTAACAATAACGCAAGAGTCAAACAACGTGTCAAAAATCAGTGTACAAATAGCAATGTTCAATCGGTAAGAACCTTGCGCCATGTATACTATGGTGTACACATTAGTTTACACATTACCACGTCTCATTACCCTATTGGACAATTTAAAATTCAAACAGTTTTTCCAACCAATAGACACTTGACAATAATGCAAGTGTCAAACAACGTGTCAAAAATCAGTGTACAAATAGTAATGATCAATCAGTAAGAACCTTGCTACATGTACACTATAGTGTACACTTTTGTTTACAGTTTGCCACGTGACATGAGTATATTGGACAGTTTAAATTTCAAATAGTTTTTCCATCCAATTGACACTTGACAATAATGCATGTGTCAAACAACGTGTCGAAAATCAGTGTACAAATCGTAAATATCAATCAGTAAGGACCTTGCCACATGTACACTATGGTGTACACTTTAGTTTACACTTTGACAAGTGACATTACCCTATTGGACAGTTTAAATTTCAAACAATTTTCCAGTCCAAATGACACACGACAACAATGCAAGTGTCAAACAACGTGTCAAAAAATAATGTACAAATAGCAAAGTTCAATCGGTAAAGACCTTGCCACATGTACACTATGGTTTACACTTTAATTTACATTTTTCATATGACATTACCCTGTTGGACAGTCTAAATTTCAAACAATTTTCCCATCTGATTGAGACTTGACAACAATGCAAGTGTCAAACAACTTGTCAAAAATTAATTTACAAGTAGCAAAGTTCAATCGGTAAGGACCATGCCACATGTACACTATGGTGTACACTTTGCCACGTGATATCGCCCTGTTGGACTGTTTAAATTTCAAACAGTTTTCCCGTCTAATTGACACTTGACAACAATGCAAGTGTTGAACAACCTGTCTAAAATCAGTTTACAAATAGCAAAGTTGAATCGGAAAAGACCTTGCCACATGTACACTATGGTGTACACTTTAGTCTACACTAGGCCATGTGACATTACCCTATTGGACAGTTTAAATTTCAAACAATTTTTCTGTCCAATTGACACATGACAACAATGCAAGTGTCAAACAACGTGTCAAAAATCAGTGTACAAATAGCAAAGTTCAATCGATAAGGACCTTGCCACATGTACACTATAGTGTACACTTTAATTTACATTTTTCACGTGACATTACCCTGTTGGACAGCCTAAATTTCAAACAATTTTCCCATCCAATTGAGGCTTGACAACAATGTCAGTATCAAACAACTTGTCAAAAATTAATTTACAAGTGCAAAGTTCAATCGTAAGGACCATGCTACATGTACTCTATGGTGTACACTTTAGTTTGCACTTTGCCACGTGATATCGCTCTGTTGGACAGTTTAAATTTCAAACAGTTTTCCCATCCAATTGACACTTGACAACAATACAAGTGTTGAACGACGTGTCAAAAATCAATGTACAAACAGCAAAGTTCAATCGGTAACAACCGTGCTACATGTACACTATGGT
>NW_019241796.1:0-1682 GCF_002742605.1 Olea europaea var. sylvestris | reverse complement strand
ATTTTTTAAAAGAATGAGCACTTTTATATTTGGAACGCCTGGATAGTCGACGTACGAAAAATTGAGCGTAACTTTTGCACACGCTGTCCGTTTTGGGCCCATAAGTACTTTTTGGAAATGTAGCGACCAGTTTGGATTGAACTCACAACTTCGTCGGGACGTTCAAAGGATTTCAGCCATTTTTTGAAAGAATGAGCACTTTTACATTTGGAACGCTTGGATAGTCGGCGTATGAAGAATTGAGCGTAACTTTTGCACAAGGTGTCCGTTTTGGGCCCATAAGTACTTTTTGGAAATGTAGGGACCGTTTTGGGTTGTACTCACGACCTCGTCGTGACGCTTGAGGGATTTCGGCCATTTTTCGAAAGAATGAGCACTTTTATATTTGGAACGCTTGGATAGTCGGCGTACGAAGAATTGAACGTAACTTTTGCACACGGTGTCCGTTTTGGGCCCAAAAGTACTTTTTGAAAATGTAGCGACCATTTTGGGTTGAACTCAAGACTTCGTCGTGACGTTTTAGGGATTTCGGCCTTTTTTCGAAAGAATGTGCACTTTTATATTTGGAACGCTTGGATAGTCGGCGTACGAAGAATTGAGGATAACTTTTGTACACGGTGTCCATTTTGGGCCCATAAGTACTCTTTGGAAATGTACCGACCGTTTTGGGTTGAACTCACGACTTCATCGTGACGTTTGAGGGATTTCGGCCATTTTTCGAAAGAATAAGCACTTTTATATTTGGAACGCTTGGATAGTAGCCATACGAAGAATTGAGCGTAGCTTTTGCACACGATGTCCGTTTAGGGCCCAAAAGTACTTTGTGGAAATGTAGCGACCGTTTTGGATTGAACTCACAACTTCGTCGTAATGTTTGAGGGATTTCGGCCATTTTCAAAAGAATGAGCACTTGCATTTCTGGAAAGCTTGGATAATCGGCGTACGAAGAATGGAGCGTAAATTTTGCACACGGTGTCCGTTTTGGGCTCGTAAGTACTTTTTGGAAATGTGCCGACCGTTTTGGGTTGAACTCACGACTTCGTCGTGACGTTTGAGGGATTTCGGCCATTTTTCGAAAGAACGAGCACTTTCATATTTTGAACGCTTGGATAGTCGACGTACGAAGAATTGAGCGTAACTTTTGCACACGGTGTCCGTTTTGGACCGATAAGTACTTTTTGGAAAAGCAGCGACCGTTTTGGATTGAACTCACGACTTCATCGTGACGTTCGAGGGATTTCGGCCATTTGTCGAAAGAATGAGTACTTTTATATTTGGAACGCTTGAATAGTCGACGTACGAAGAATTGAGCGTAACTTTTGCACACGGTGTCCGTTTTGGGCCCATAAGTACTTTTTGGAAATGTAGCGACCGTTTTGGATTGAACTCACGACTTCATCGTGACGTTCGAGGGATTTCGGACATTTTTTAAAAGAATGAGCACTTTTATATTTGGAACGCTTGGATAGTCGGCGTATGAAGAATTGAGCGTAACTTTTGCACACGGTGTCCGTTTTGGGCCCATAAGTACTTTTTGGAAATGTAGCGACCAGTTTGGATTGAACTCACAACTTCGTCGGGACGTCCAAGGGATTTCATCCATTTTTTGAAAGAATGAGCACTTTTACATTTGGAACGCTTGGATAGTCGGCGTATGAAGAATTGAGCGTAACTTTTGCACA
>NW_019241795.1:0-1682 GCF_002742605.1 Olea europaea var. sylvestris | reverse complement strand
CGGTGTTGGAATGGGCCGAAATTTGGCAGGTTGATTGGAAACGGCCCCAGAAATTGGACTCGGGGCACATACCCGGGATCACGAGATTTTAGCCAAATTCCTTAGGTTAGGCCTCCGAATAATTAATTTTCGTATTAATTGTGTCAGGTTGAAGAGGTGTTGGACAGAAAATTAACAAAGACAAACTGCACCAGGGAAAATTTTGTTATTTGTCGCGACGGTGTCGGAGTGGGCCGAAATTTGGCAGGTTGATTGGAAACGGCTCCAGAAATTGGACTCGGGGCACATACCAAGGATCACGGGATTTTTGCAAAATTTCTTCGTTTAGGCCTCCGAATAATTAATTTTCATATTAATTATGTCTGGTTGAAGATGAATTGGACAAAAAATTAACAACACAAAACCGCACCAGGGGCAATTTTGCCATTTGTCGCGACGGTGTCGGAATGGGCCAAAATTTGGCAGGTTGGTTGGAAATGGCCCCAGAAATTGGAGTCGGGGCACACACCCGGGATCACGGGATTTTAACCAAATTCCTTCATTTAGGCCTCCGAATAATTAATTTCCGTATTAATTATGTCAGGTTGAAGAGGTGTTGGACAAAAAATTAACAACGCAAAACCGCACCAGGGGCAATTTCGTCATTTGTCAAGACGCTGTCAAAATGAGCCAAAATTTTGCAGGTTGATTGGAAACGGCCCCAGAAATTGGACTCGGGGTATAGACCTTAAATCACGGGATTAGCGAAATTCCTTCGTTTAGGCCTCCGAATAATTAATTTCCACAATAATTATGTTAGGTTGAAGAAGTGTTGGACAGAAAATTTACAAAGAAAAACTACACTAGGGGCAGTTTCGTCACTTGTCGCGACAGTGTCGGAATGGGCCAAAATTTGGCTAGTTGATTGGAAACGACCCGAGAAATCGGAGTCGTGGCACATACCCGAGATCACGGGATATTATCTAAATTCTTTCGTTTAGGCCTCTGAGCAATTAATTTTTGTATTAATTATGTCAAGTTGAAGATGTGTTGGACAAAAAATTAACAAAGAAAAATTGCACCAGGGGCAATTTCGTCCTTTATCACGGCGGTGTATGATTTGGCCGAAATTTGGCAGGTTGAATGGAAACGGCCCCAGAAATTGGACTCGGGGTACATACCCGGGATCATGGGATTTTAGCCAAATTCCATCGTTTAAGCCTCCGAATAATTAATTTCCATATTAATTATGTCAGGTTGAATAAGTTTTGGACAGAAAATTAACAAAGAAAAACCGCACCATGGGAAATGTCGTCATTTATCGCGATGGTGTCGGAAAAGGCCGTAATTTGGCAGGTTGATTGGAAACAGCCCGAGAAATTGGACACGAGGCACCCGGGATCACGGTATTTTAACCAAATTCCTTCGTTTAGGCCTCCGAATAATTAATTTCCGTATTAATTATGTCAGGCTAAAAAAGTATTGAACAAAAAATTAACAAAGAAAAACCACACCAGGGGAAATTTAGTCATTTGTCGCGACAATGTCGGAATGAGCCGAAATTTGGCAAGTTGATTGGAAACGGCCCTAGAAATTGGACTCGGGGCATAGACCCAGGAGCCCGGGATTTTAGCCAAATTCCTTCGTTTAGGCCTCCGAATAATTAATTTCCGTATTAATTATGTCAGGTTGAAGAAGTGTTG
>NW_019241794.1:265968-276175 GCF_002742605.1 Olea europaea var. sylvestris | reverse complement strand
GGTTTTTGATTTCATGATAACTTTGGGTTTGTTCATTTTTGGCGAATCGCTAGTCTAATTCGATTGGAATCGAGCCAATGAAATGTAATTTTTGATTTCATGATAACTTCGGGTTTGTTCGTTTTGGCAAATCGCTAGTCTAATTTGATTAGAATCGAGCCAACGAAAAGTTATTTTTGATTTCATAATAACATCAGGTTTGTTTGTTTTTGGCAAATTGCTAGTCTAATTCATTCCGAATCGAGCTAATGAAAAGTTGTTTTTGATTTGATGACAACTTCGGGCTTGTTCATTTTTGGTGAATTGCTAGACTAATTCAATTCGAATCGAGCCAATGAAAAGTGGTTTTTGATTTCAAGATAAATTCGTGTTTGTTCGTTTTTGGCGAATTGCTTGTCTAATACGATTAGAATCGTGCCAATGAAACCTATTTTTTGATTTCATGATAACTTCGGGTTTGTTCATTTTTTGCGAATTGCTAGTCTAATTCGATTGGGATCGAGCCAACGAAATGTGGTTTTTGATTTCATGATAAATTCGAGTTTGTTCATTTACGGCAAATTGCTAGTCTAATTCGATTGGAATCGAGCCAACGAAAAGTGGTTTCTGATTTCATGATAACTTTAGGTTTTTTCAGTTTTGGCGAATTGTTAGTTTAATTCGATTGGAATCGAGCCAATGAAATGTGGTTTTTGATTTGGTGATAACTTCGGGTTTGTTCATTTTGGCGAATCGCTAGTCTGATTCGATTGGAATCGAGCCAATGAAATTTGGTTTTTGATTTCTTGATAACATTGGGTTTGTTCATTTTTGGCGAATTACTAAACTTATTCGATTGGAATCGAGCCAATGAAAAGTGGTTTTTGATTTCATGATAACTTCAGCCTTGTTCTTTTTGGCAAATTGCTAGTGTAATTCGATTGGAATCGAGCCAACGAAAAGTGGTTTTTGATTTCATGATAACTTCGGGTTTGTTCATTCTTTTCGAATTGCTAGTCGAATTCGATTGGAATCGAGTCAATGAAAAGTTGTTTTTTATTTCATGATAACTTCGGGTTTGTTTGTTTTTGACGAATTGCTAGTCTAATTCGATTGGAATCGAGCCAACAAAAATTGGTTTTTGATTTGATGATAACATCCGGTTTGTTCATTTTTGGCTAATTGCTAGTCTTATTCGTTTGGAATCCATCCACAGAAAAGGGGTTTTTGATTTCATGATAAATTCGGGTTTGTTCGTTTTTGGCGAATTACTAGTCTAATTCGACTGGAATCGAGCCAATGAAAATTGGTTTTTGATTTCATGATCACTTCGGGTTTGTTCGTTTTTGGCGAATTACTAGTCTAATTCGACTGGAATCGAGCCAATGAAAATTGGTTTTTGATTTCATGATCACTTCGGGTTTGTTCGTTTTTGGCGAATTACTAGTCTAATTCGACTGGAATCGAGCCAATGAAAATTGGTTTTTGATTTCATGATCACTTCGGGTTTGTTCGTTTTTGGCGAATTACTAGTCTAATTCGACTGGAATCGAGCCAATGAAAATTGGTTTTTGATTTCATGATCACTTCGGGTTTGTTCGTTTTTGGTGAATTGCTAGTCTAATTCGATTGGAATCGAGCCAACGAAAAGTGGTTTTTGTTTTCATGATAACTTTGGGTTTGTCCATTTTTGGCGAATCGCTAGTCTAATTCGATTGGAATCGTGCCAATGAAATGTGGTTTTTGATTTCATGATAACTTTGAGTTTGTTCATTTTGGCGAATCGCTAGTCTAATTCGATTGGAATCGAGCCAATGAAAATTGGTTTTTGATTTCATGATAACATTGGGTTTGTTCATTTTTGGCGAATTGCTAAACTTATTCGATTGGAATCGTGCTAACAAAAAGTGGATTTTAATTTCATGATAACTTCGGGCTTGTTCTTTTTGGCGAATTGCTAGTCTAATTCGATTGGAATCAAGCCAACGAAAAGTGATTTTTGATTTCATGATAACTTCGAGTTTGTTCATTTTTTGCGAATTGGTAGTCTAAATCGATTGGAATCGAACCAATGAAAAGTGGTTTTTGATGTCAAGATAAATTCGTGTTTGTTCGATTTGGCGAATTGCTAGTCTAATACGATTGGAATCGTGCCAATGAAAACTAGTTTTTAATTTCATGATAACTTCGGGTTTGTTCATTTTTTATGAATTACTTGTCTAATTTGATTGAGAACAGCCAACGAAAAGTGGTTTTTGATTTCATGATAACTCCGGGTTTGTTCGTTTCTGGCGAATTGCTAGTCTAATTCGACTGGAATCGAGCCAACGAAAAGTGGTTTTTGATTCCATGGTAACTTTGGGTTTTTTCCTTTTTGGCGAATCGCTAGTCTAATTCGATTAGAATCAAGCCAATGAAATGTGGTTTTTGATTTCATGATAACTTCGGGTTTGATCGGTTTGGCGAATCGCTGGTCTAATTCGACTGGAATCTAGCCAACGAAATTGGTTTTTGATTTCATGAAAAAATTGGGTTTGTCCATTTTCGACGAAGTGCAAAACTTATTCGATTGGAATTGAACCAATGAAAAGTGGTTTTTGATTTCATGATAACTTCGAGCTTCTTCTTTTTGGCGAATTGTTAGTCTAATTCGATTGGAATTGAGCCAATGAAAATTGGTTTTTGATTTCATGATAACATTGGATTTGTTCATTTTTGGCGAATTGCTAAACTTATTCGATTCGAATCGACCCAATGAAACGTGGCTTTTGATTTCATGATAACTTCGAGCTTGTTCTTTTTGTCGAATTGCTAGTCTAATTTGATTGAAATCGAGCCAAGGAAAGGTAGTTTTTGATTTCATGATAACTTCGAGTTAGTTCATTTTTCACGAATTGCTAATCTAATTCAATTGGAATCGAGCCAATGAAAAGTGTTTTTTTATTTCATGATAACTTCGGGTTTGTTCGTTTTCTATGAATTGCTAGTCTAATACGATTGGAATCATGCCAATGAAACGTGGTTTTTGATTTCATAATAACTTTGGGTTTGTTCATTTTTTGCGAATTGCTAGTCTAATTCGATTGGGATCGAGCCAACGAAAAGTGGTTTTTGATTTCATGATAACTCCGGGTTTGGTCGTTTCTTGCGAATTGCTAGTCTAATTCGATTGGAATCGAGGCAACGAAAAGATGTTTTTGATTTCATGATAACTTTGGGTTTTTTCATTTTTACGAATTGCTAATCTAATTCGATTGGAATTGAACCAATGAAAAGTGATTTTTTATTTCATGATAACTTCGGGTTTGTTCATTTTTGACAAATTGCTGGTCTAATACGATTGGAATCGAGCCAATGAAAAGTGATTTTTTATTTCATGATAATTCGGGTTTGTTCATTTTTGACGAATTGCGGGTCTAATACGATTGGAATCGTGCCAATGAAAAGTGATTTTTGATTTCATGATAACTTTAGGTTTGTTCATTTTTTCTGAATTGCTAGTCTAATTCGATTGGGATCGAGCCAACGAATAGGGGTTTTTGATTTCATGATAACTCCAGGTTTGTTCATTTTTGACGAATTGCTAGTCTAATTTAATTGGAATCGAGCCAACGAAAAGTGGTTTTTGATTTCATGATAACTTTGGGTTTTTCGTTTTGGCGAATTGCTAGTCTAATTCGATTGGAATCGAGCCAATGAAAAGTGATTTTTTATTTCATGATAATTCGGGTTTGTTCATTTTTGACGAATTGCTGGTCTTATACGATTGGAATCGTGCCAATGAAAAGTGGTTTTTGATTTCATGATAACGTTAGGTTTGTTCATTTTTTCTGAATTGCTAGTCTAATTCGATTGGGATCGAGCCAACGAATACATGATAACTCCGGGTTTGTCGTTTTTGGCAAATTGCTAGTCTAATTTTCTTGGAATCGAGCCCACAAAAAATGGTTTTTGATTTCATGATAACTTTGGGTTTTTTCATTTTTGGCGAATCGCTAGTCTAATTCGATTGGAATCGAGCGAATGAAATGTGGTTTTTGATTTCATGATAACTTCGAGTTTGTTTGTTTTGACGAATCGCTAGTCTAATTCGATTGGAATAGAGGCAACGAAAATTGGTTTTTGATTTCATGATATCATTGGGTTTGTTCATTTTTGGCGAATTGCTAAACTTATTCGATTGGAATCGAGCCAATGAAAAGTGGATTTTGATTTCATGATAACTTCGAGCTTGTTCTTTTTGGCGTATTGCTAGTCTAAATCGATTGGAATCGAGCCAACGAAAAGTTGTTTTTGATTTCATCTTAACTTTGGGTTTTTTCATTTTTGGCGAATCACTTGTCTAATTCGATTGGAATCGTGCCAACGAAATGAGGTTTTTGTTTTCATGATGACTTTGGGTTTGTTCATTTTTGGCGAATCACTAGTCTAGTTCGATTGGAATCGAGCCAATGAAATGTGGTTTTTGATTTCATGATAACTTCGGGTTTGTTCGTTTTGGTGAATCGCTAGTCTAATTCAATTGGAATCGAGCCAACGGAAAGTGGTTTTTGATTTCATGATGACTTCGGGTTTGTTCATTTTGGCGAATTGCTAGTCTAATTCGATTGGGATCGAGGCAATGAAAAGTGATTTTTTATTTCATGATAACTTCGAGTTTTTTTCTTTTTTGGTGCATTGCTGGTCTAATACAATTCGTATCGTGCCAATAAAACGTGGTTTTTGATTTCATGATAACTTCGATTTTGTTCGTTTTGGCAAATCGCTAGTCTAGTTCGATTGGGATCGAGCCCATGAAAAGTGGTTTTTGATTACATGACAATTTCGGGTTTGTTCGTTTCTGGCGAATCGCTAGCCTAATTCGATTAGAAACGAGCCAACGAAACGTGATTTTTTATTACACGATAACTTCGGGGTTTGTTCGTTTTATGGCGAATCGCTAATCTAATTCGATTGGAATTGAGCTAATGAAAAGAGGCTTTTGATTTCATGATAACTTTGGGTTTGTTCGTTTTCGGCAAATTGCTAGTCTAAGTCGATTGGAATCGAGCCAGTGAAAAGTGATTTTTGGTTTCATAATAACTTCGGGTTTGTTAGTTTCTGGCGAACTGCGAGTCTAATTCGATTGGAATCGAGCCAACGAAAAGTGATTTTTGATTTCATGATAACTTTGGGTTTGTTCATTTTTGGCGTATCGCTAGTTTAATTCTATTGGAATCGATCCAACGAAAATTGGGCTTTGATTTCATAATACCATTGGGTTTGTTCATTTTTGGCGAATGTTAGACTTATTCGATTGGAATCGAGCCAATGAAAAGTGGTTTTAATTTCATGATAACTTCGGGTTTGTTCTTTTTGGCAAATTGTTAGTCTAATTTAATTGGAATCGAGCCAACGAAAAGTGGTTTTTGATTTCATGATAACTTCGGGTTTGTTCATTTTTGGAGAATTGTTTGTCTAATTCGATTGGGATCAAGCCAATGAAAAATGGTTTTTGATTTCATGAAAACTTCGGGTTTGTTCATTTTGGCGAATTGTTAGTTTAGTTCAAGTGGGATCGAGCCAATGAAAAGTGGTTTTTGATTTCATGATAACTTCGGGTTTGTTCATTTCTGGCGAATCGCTATTCTAATTCGATTGGAATCGAGCCAACGAAACGTGGTTTTTGATTTCATGATAACTTTGGGTTTGTTCATTTCTGGCGAATTGCTAGTCCAATTCGATTGGAATCGGGCCAATGAAACGTGGTTTTTGATTTCATGATAACTTTGGGTTTGTTCATTTTTTTTGAATCGCTAGTTTGATTCGATTGGAATCGAGCCAATGAAATGTGATTTTTGATTTCATGATAACTTCGTGCTTGTTCGTTTTGGCGAATCACTAGTCTAATTAGATTGGGATCGAGCCAACGAAAAGTAGTTTTTGATTTCATGATAACTTCGGGTTTGTTCGTTTCTGGCAATTGTTAGTCTAATTCGATTGGAATCGAGCCAACGAAAAGTGGTTTTTCATTTCATGATAACTTTGGGTTTGTTCATTTTCAGCAAATCGCTAGTCTAATTCGATTGGAATCGGGTCGATGAAATGTGGTTTTTGATTTCATGATAACGTCGGGTTTGTTCGTTTTGGCGAATCGCTAGTCTAATTCAATTAGAATCGAGCCAAGGAAAATTGATTTTTGATTTCATGATAACTTCAGGTTTGTTCGTTTCTGGCGAATTGCTAGTCTAATTTGATTGGAATCGTGCCAACGAAATGTGGTTTTTGATTTCATGATAACTTTGGATTTGTTCATTTTTGGCGAATCACTAGTCTAGTTCGATTGGAATCGAGCCAATGAAATGTGGTTTTTGATTTCATGATAACTTCGGGTTTGTTCGTTTTGGCGAATCACTAGTCTAATATGATTCGTATCGTACCGTTAAAACATGGTTTTTGATTTCACGATAACTTCGGGTTTGTTCGTTTTGGCGAATCGCTAGTCTAGTTCGATTAGGATCTAGCCCATGAAAAGTGGTTTTTGATTACATGATAATTTCGGGTTTGTTTGTTTCTGGCGAATCGCTAGTCTAATTCGATTGGAATCGAGCCAACGAAACGTGGTTTTTTATTTCACGATAACTTCGGGGTTTGTTCATTTTATGGCGAACTGCTAGTCTAATTCGATTGGAATCGAGCCAGTGAAAAGTGATTTTTGATTTCATAATAACTTCGGGTTTGTTAGTTTCTGACGAATTGCTAGTCTAATTCGATTGGAATCGAGCCATCGAAAAGTGATTTTTGATTTCATGATAACTTTGGGTTTGTTCATTTTTGGCGAATCGCTAGTCTAATTCTATTGGAATCGAGCCAACGAAAATTGGGTTTTGATTTCATAATACCATTGGGTTTGTTCATTTTTGGCGAATGTTAGACTTATTCGATTGGAATCAAGCCAATGAAAAGTGATTTTAATTTCATGATAACTTCGGGTTTGTTCTTTTTGGCAAATTGTTAGTCTAATTTAATTGGAATCGAGCCAACGAAAAGTGGTTTTTGATTTCATGATAACTTCAGGTTTGTTCGTTTTTGGAGAATTGTTTGTCTAATTCGATTGGGATCAAGCCAATGAAAAATGGTTTTTGATTTCATGAAAACTTCGGGTTTGTTCATTTTGGCGAATTGTTAGTCTAGTTCAAGTGGGATCGAGCCAATGAAAAGTGGTTTTTGATTTCATGATAATTTCGTGTTTGTTCGTTTCTGGCGAATTGCTAGTCTAATTCGATTGGAATCGAGCCAATGAAACGTGGTTTTTGATTTCATTATGACTTTAGGTTTGTTCATTATTGTTGAATCGCTAGTCTAATACGATTGGACTCGAGCCAATGAAATGTGATTTTTGATTTCATGATAACTTCGTGTTTGTTCATTTTGGCGAATCGCTAATCTAATTAGATTGGGATCGAGCCAATGAAAAGTGGTTTTTGATTTCATGATAACTTTGGGTTTGGTCATTTCTGGCGAATTGCTAGTCAAATTCTGTTAGAATCGAGCCAACGAAAATTGGTTTTTGATTTCATGATAACTTCAAGTTTGTTCGTTTCTGGTGAATTGCGAGTCTAATTCGTTTGGAATCGTGCCCACGATATGTGGTTTTTGATTTCATGATAAGTTTGGGTTTGTTCATTTTTGGCGAATCGCTAGTCTAATTCGATTGGAATCGATCCAATGAAATGTGGTTTTTGATTTCATGATAACTTCGGGTTTGTTCGTTTTGGCGAATTGCTAGACTAATTCGATTGGAATCGGGCCAACGGAAAGCGGTTTTTGATTTGACGATGACTTCGGGTTTGTTCGTTTAGGCGAATTGCTAGTTTAATTCGATTGGGATCGAGCCAATAAAAAGTGATTTTTTATCTCTTGTTAACTTTGGGTTTTTTTCTTTTTTGGCGAATTGCTAGTCTAATACGATTCGTATCATGCTAATAAAATGTTGATGCGAACCCCGTAGCAATAGAAACTACAAAACGCACAAAACCAAGAACGCCAATACTAACCCGGTTTTGGATCTTGAACCCCAAGAATTGAACCAAGAAAACCTAGATTAGTGAAGAACCTAAAACCCCTTGATTACAATTAAAAGAACCCACAATCCGATTGATTAGAACGCCACAAGAAGTTGATTCTTGATAAGTTCCAAGATTGTTCAAGAAGAACAATAAATTGAAAGAATAGATTTCTCTCTCTATAATATTAATTCAAAAGTCAAAAGATCAAATTTGTTACAATGAAAAGTAATCTCCTATTTATACTAATGAATAAAAACGTCCAAAACCATCAAATTATGGTAATAATTTGATTTCATAAGAATTCTATCGAAACTAGGAAATTTGTCCAAAATTATAAAATTTGCCAATTTTTTTGGCTGGTGTGGCCGCATGGTGTAAATCCATGCGGTCGCATGGTTCAACTGGAATTGGACTTTTGGTTTTGGGTATGCATGTGTGCGGCCGCATGTGGTTTTGCCTGTGCGGCCGTATGGTGTTGTCTTCAGCCTCCACTTTTGTCGCTTGATAACAAATTGATCCAAGTTGATTCGGCCTTCGACCCGAACATGAAAGTTGCTCCATTTCGAGTTCCGAACATGGTTCCATCAATGGTTTCTTGAACGAGCAATCCCATTGCTTGTTTCACTTGCTTTGCCCTTGATCGTGTCATTGGTCTGCCATCAACTATGAACGGGTCTCGTCTCGCACTTACCTTCATCGGGCTCGACTCCTGGATCATATCATCCCCTCCCTCTTCAAAAGGATTCGTCCTCGAATCTGAACCTGCATCAAACAGAGAGAGATTAGATACATTAAAAGCAGCTGAAACATTGTACTCACCAGGTAAATCCACTTTTATGCATTGTCATTGATCCTCTCAATGATTTGAAATGGTCCATTGTCTCGTGGTTACAATTTTGACTTCCTCTGTTCTGGAAAACGCTCTTTTCTGAAATGCACCCAGACCCAATCTCCAGGCTCAAATGTAATGCGTCTTCTTCCTTTATTTGCTTTTGATGCAATCAGCTTTCCTTTCTCTTCGATCTGCATCCTGACCTTTTCATGGAGCGTTTTCGCCATCTCGGCTTTTCGTTTCCCATCCAAGCTACCTCATTCATACATAGGCAAAGGCATTAATCCATAGGTGTTAGTGGATTAAAACCATAAACAATTTCAAAAGGAGAAAACGAAGTAACAGAATGTGTAGCTCGATTATATGCAAACTCTATAAACGGTAAACACTCTTCCCATGATTTCAGATTTTCATTGATCACTGTCCTAAGTAGTTGAGTCATAGTTCGATTAACTACCTCAAATTGTCCATCTGTTCATACATAGGCAAAGGCATTAATCTATAGGTGTTAGTGGATTAAAACCATAAACAATTTCAAAAGGAGAAAACGAAGTAATAGAATGTGTAGCTCGATTATATGTGATTTCAGATTTTCATTGATCACTGTCCTAAGTAGTTGAGTCATAGTTCGATTAACTACCTCAGTTTGTCCATCTGTTTGTGGGTGACAAGTTGTAGAAAATAATAACTTAGTTCCTAACTTACTCCACAGAACACGCCAAAAATGACTCAAAAACTTCACGTCCCTATCAGACACTATACTTTTAGGTACTCCATGTAAACGTACTATTTCCCTAAAGAATAAGTCTGCAATATTTGTAGCATCGTCAGTTTTATGACATGGTATGAAGTGCGCCATCTTACTAAACTTATCGACCACTACAAATATTGAATCCCGATCCCTTTTTGTCCTAGGCAAACCTAACACAAAGTCCATAGATATGTCTACCCAAGGTTCACTAGGTACAGGCAAAGGAGTATACAAACCATGGGGTTGAACCTTAGACTTAGCCTTTTTACAAGTTATGCACTTTCCACATATTTGTTCTACGTCATGTCGCATTTTAGGCCAATAAAAATGTTCCCTTAACATGTCTAAAGTCTTTTAAACCCCGAAGTGTCCCATTAGACCACCCCCATGTGCTTCCCTTACCAATAATTCATGCAAAGAACAATTAGGAATGCACAACTTATCTTCCCTAAACAAATATCCTTCATGCCTATAGAATTTATCAAATGCACCTTTGTCACATGAAGCATAAATACTAGAAAAATCACAATCAGATTCATACATACCCTTAATATGCTCGAAACCAAGTAATTTAGTACTTAATGAATTTAAAAGCAC
>NW_019241794.1:249106-264599 GCF_002742605.1 Olea europaea var. sylvestris | reverse complement strand
ATAAAGACTTAACCAAACTAGGGAGGGATGTGTTAGAATCCTCAAAATTGAGGAGGGATTCCTTGTATACTAACAATATCATTTGCCTATTATCGCTCATAGCCTTTTTCAAATCACTCTCTTTTGCATAGAAGTTGACCTTTAGCTTTTCTCTCCGCTCAGTTGACTCTTTTTCTCTCCTCTCAACTGACTCATTTTCTCTCCGCTCATGTGGCTTCTCTCTCTTTTCTCCACTCTCAGCCACCTCACTATTTTCTCTCTTATTGATGGTTTCACTATTGCCTCTCCTTTTTCCTGACTCTCTTATTCTCTCGTCTTCCTCACTTTTCAGCTTGATTTGATCTCCAAACACTTGTGCCGGTGTTAATGGCGCAAGAGTAATAGTCTTCCCATCCATGACAAAGCTATAACAATTCCTATATCCATCATGTGTGACCCTTCTATCATATTGCCATGGTCTTCCTAACAAGATATTACCCACATGCATAGGCACCACATCACATACTACTTTGTCACTGTAACTCCCAATTGAGAAGTTAATTAAAACTCTTTTATTCACCCTAACTTCCCACTTTTATTCAACCATTGCAACTTATAAGGCCAAGGGTGTCTTAACAATGCTAGTCCCAATTTCTCAACTAAAGTTGTGCTAGCTACATTCGTGCAACTCCCACGATCAATAATCATAGAAACACATCGTCGAACTCCTGTGATAAAGACTTAACCAAACTAGGGAGGGATGTGTTAGAATCCTCAAAATTGAGGAGGGATTCCTTGTATACTAACAATATCATTTGCCTATTATCGCTCATAGCCTTTTTCAAATCACTCTCTTTTGCATAGAAGTTGACCTTTAGCTTTTCTCTCCGCTCAGTTGACTCTTTTTCTCTCCTCTCAACTGACTCATTTTCTCTCCGCTCATGTGGCTTCTCTCTCTTTTCTCCACTCTCAGCCACCTCACTATTTTCTCTCTTATTGATGGTTTCACTATTGCCTCTCCTTTTTCCTGACTCTCTTATTCTCTCGTCTTCCTCACTTTTCAGCTTGATTTGATCTCCAAACACTTGTGCCGGTGTTAATGGCGCAAGAGTAATAGTCTTCCCATCCATGACAAAGCTATAACAATTCCTATATCCATCATGTGTGACCCTTCTATCATATTGCCATGGTCTTCCTAACAAGATATTACCCACATGCATAGGCACCACATCACATACTACTTTGTCACTGTAACTCCCAATTGAGAAGTTAATTAAAACTCTTTTATTCACCCTAACTTCCCACTTTTATTCAACCATTGCAACTTATAAGGCCAAGGGTGTCTTAACAATGCTAGTCCCAATTTCTCAACTAAAGTTGTGCTAGCTACATTCGTGCAACTCCCACGATCAATAATCATACTACATACCTTATCGTTGACATAACAACGTATGTGGAATATATTTTCTCGCTTCTGCTTCGAATCATCCACTTTGACTTGAGTGTTAAAAGCTCTCCTTGACACCAACGATTCCCCAAAACTCCAATTTTTCTTCTTCTTCAACGTCCTCCAATGCAGACATGTCCTCAAACTCTCCTTCACTTTCACTCACCACCTCTCCATTATCCAACAAAACCATTACCCGTTTATTTGGGCATTGAGCTCTGACCCCAAGCATCTGAAACACTTGGTGTCTCGATTCCTTGATGATTGCGTATCTATTTTAGGTGCTGTTTTGCTAGCACTTTCTTTTTTCCCTTTCTGCCACTCATTCCTACCTTTAGGTACAACTTTATCACCTTTGTTGTTGTTGTTCCACCCCAGCTTCCAAGATGGATTAACACTCGAAGTTCCTAACGACTGCCTAGCTGCCCCTTTCCTCTTCAACTATCTCTCTACCTTCATAGCCACATGCAACATGTCTTCCAAATCCCCATAATTTTGCAACTCCACTACATTGGTAATTTCCCTATTCAACCCATTCAAGAATCGTGCCATGGGAGCCTCCCGATCCTCCACCACATTGGCCCTAATCATGAGTATTTCCATCTCCTTATGATAGTCCTCTACACTTTTCGCTCCTTGATATAGACCTTGTAGTTTTTGATGGATCTCTCGGTAATAGTGGCTAGAAACAAACCTCTTTCTCATCAATGACTTCAATTCCTCCCAAGTGCTAATTGGTCTTCCCCCACTCCTACATTGTGAAGTAATCACTTGATCCCACCATGAAGTTGCATAGTCACTGAACTCCAAAACTGCTAACTTTACCTTTTTCTCCTCCGAATAATTATAACACTCGAAGATCATTTCAACCTTCCTTTCCCACTCCAGGTATGCCTCGGGATCACTTCTTCCTTTGAATGAAGGAACTATCATTTTTATATTTCCCAAATTTCCATCCAACTCCTCCCCACGATCATTCCGACCCCGTCTGTCGAACCTATCACCTCTATTCCTCATCCTTTCCATCTCAACACTGTGAAATTCATCTTTGCCCATGTCACTCCCATATCCGTACTTCTCTTGCCTTTCCCTCCTAGGCTCCCATCTATCCGGTCCTCTAACATTGGATACATCCACTCGATACCCCCGACTAAGATTAGCCACCGATGTATCTAATCTATTCATTAAAGCCTCCTGCTTCTCCAACCGATCTCTCACATCTCCAAACGCCCTCTCAAACCTTTGCACTAAATCCTCTGATACATTGTTATTATTACCTTGTCGGCTTGAGTTTGATTCTGCCCTTTCTGACATCCTAACACTAAAGATTTTATTTTACTGCCTCACCAAAAGTCACTCGAAAACACACACAAGGGCTTTTACCCTCTATTAAGCTAACCTCTCTGCCTTTTACCACTCAGTTCTTTCAACAATTGCTTCTAGGAACAATCAATGAACTCAATCAATCAATCAATTCTTGTAGAATTCCCCAAACCGGATGTGACTCAATAATTGTAACAAGGGACTCAAAGAAAACTTTTAAAGCTTGACTTGAATTGAAGGAATGTAATGATTCAATTTGTCCAAGTAATTTAGAAACGATAATGAATAATAAAAGTTGGTATTTGATGGATCAATAATATTTAACAAGTTTTTTTATTACTGTATGAATGAACAGTAAATTTTTATTTTTTTTAGATTCGAAAATCAATAACAAAATCAACAAAGAAAACGAAAACTTCATGATGACTTCGGCGTTTGTTCGTTTTATAGCGAATTGCTAGTCTAATTCGATTGGAATCGAGCCAGTGAAAAGTGATTTTTGATTTTATAATAACTTCGTGTTTGTTAGTTTGCGACGAATTGTTAGTCTAATTCGATTGGAATCGAGCAAACGAAAAGTGATTTTTGATTTCATGATAACTTTGGGTTTGTTCATTTTCGGCGAATCGCTAGTCTAATTCAATTGGAATTGAGCCAATGAAAATTAGGTTTTGATTTCATAATACCACTGGGTTCGTTCATTTTTGGCGAATTGTTAAACTTATTCGATTGGAATCGAGCCAACGAAAAGTGGTTTTGATTTCATGATAACTATGGGTTTGTTCTTTTCGGCAAATTTTTAATCTAATTCGATTGGAATCGAGCCAACGAAAAGTGGTTTTTGATTTCATGATAACTTTGGGTTTGTTCATTTTTGGAGAATTGCTAGTCTAATTCGATTGGGATCGAGCCAATGAAAAGTGGTTTTTGATTTCATGATAACTTCGGGTTTGTTCGTTTTGGTGAATTGTTAGTCTAGTTCGTTTGGGATCGAGCCAATGAAAAGTGGTTTTTGATTTAATGATAATTTCTGGTCTGTTCATTTCTAGCAAATTGCTAGTCTAATTCGATTGGAATCGAGCCAACGAAACATGGTTTTTGATTTCATGATAACTTTGGGGTTGTTCGTCTCTGGCGAATTGCTAGTCTAATTCGATTTGAATCGAGCCAATGAAACGTGGTTTTTGATTTCACGATAACTTTGGGCTTGTTCATTTTTGCTGAATCGCTAGTCTAATTCGATTGTAATCGAGCCAATGAAATGTGATTTTTGATTTCATGATAACTTCGTGTTTGTTCATTTTGGTGAATCGCTAGTCTAATTAGATTGGGATAGAGCCAACGAAAAGTGAATTTTGATTTCCTGATAACTTCGGGTTTGTTCGTTTCTGGTGAATTGCTAGTCTAATTCGATTGGAATCGAGCCGACGAAAAGTGATTTTTTATTTCATGATAACTTTGGGTTTATTCATTTTTGGCAAATCGCTAGTCTAATTCGATTAGAATTGAGCCAACGAAAATTGGTTTTTGATTTCATGATAACTTCAAGTTCGTTTGTTTCGGTCGAATTGCTAGTCTAATTCGACTGGAATCGTGCCAATGAAATGTGGTTTTTGATTTCATGATAACTTCGGGTTTGTTTGTATTGGCAAATCGCTAGACTAATTCGATTGGAATCGAGCTAATGAAAAGTGGTTTTTGATTTCAGGATAACTTCGGGTTTGTTCGTTTTGGCAAATTGATAGTCTAATTCGATTGGGATCGAGCCAATGAAAAGTAATTTTTTATTTCATGATAACTACGGGTTATTTTCTTTTTTAGCGAATTGCTAGTCTAATACGATTCGTATCGTGCCAATAAAACGTGGTTTTTGATTTCACGATAACTTCGGGTTTATTCATTTTGGCGAATCGTTAGTCTAGATCGATTGGGATCGAGCCCATGAAAAGTGATTCTTGATTACATGATAATTTCGGGTTTGTTTATTTCTGGCGAACCACGAGTCTAATTCGATTGGAATCGAGCCAACGAAACGTGGTTTTTTATTTCATGATAACTTCGGGGTTTGTTTTATGGCAAATTGCTAGTCTAATTCGATTGGAATCGAACCTATGAAAAGAGGCTTTTGATTTCATAATAACTTCAACTTTGTTAGTTTCTGGCGAATTGCTAGTCTAATTCGATTTGAATCGTGCCAACGAAAAGTGATTTTTGATTTCATGATAACTTTGGGTTTGTTCATTTTTGGCGAGTCGCTAGTCTAATTCTATTGGAATCGAGTCAACGAAAAGTGGGTTTTGATTTCATAGTACCATTGGGTTTGTTCATTTTTGACGAATTGTTAAACTTATTCGATTGGAATCGAGCCAACGAAAAGTTGTTTTGATGTCATGATAACTTCTGGTTTGTTCTTTTTGGTAAATTGCTAGTCTAATTCAATTGGAATCGAGCCAACGAAAAGTGGTTTTTGATTTCATGATAACTTCGGGTTTGTTCGTTTTTGGAGAATTGCTAGTCTAATTCGATTGGGATCGAGCCAATGAAAAGTGGTTTTTGATTTCATGATAATTTCAGGTTTGTTCATTTCACTAGTCTAATTCGATTGAAATCGAGCCAATGAAACGTGGTTTTTGATTTCATGATAACTTTGGGTTTGTTCATTTTTGTTGAATCGCTAGTCTAATTCGATTGGAATCGAGCCAATGAAATGTGATTTTTGATTTCATAATAAGTTCGTGTTTGTTCGTTTTGGCAAATCGCTAGTCTAATTAGATTGGGATCGAGCCAACGAAAAGTGATTTTTGGTTTCATGATAACTTTGGGTTTATTCATTTCTGGCGAATTGCTAGTCTAATTCGATTAGAATCTAGCCAACGAAAAGTGATTTTTTATTTCATGATAACTTTGGGTTTGTTCATTTTTGGTAAATCGCTTGTCTAATTCGATTGGGATCGAGCCAATAAAATGTGGTTTTTGATTTCATGAGAACTTTGGGTTTGTTCGTTTCTGGCGAATTGCTAGTCTAATTCGATTGGAATCGAGCCAACGAAATGTGGTTTTTGATTTCATGATAACTTTGGGTTTGTTCATTTTTGGCGAATCGCTAGTCTAATTCGATTGGAATCGAGCTAACGAAAAGTATTTTTTATTTCATGATAACTTCGGGGTTTGTTCGTGTTATGGAGAATTGCTAGTCTAATTCGATTGGAATCGAGCTAATGAAAAGAGGCTTTTGATTTCATGATAGCTTTGGGTTTGTTCATTTTTTTGCGAATTGCTAGTCTAATTCGAATGGAATCGAGCCAACGAAAAGTGGGTCTTGATATCATGATAACTTTGGGTTTGTTCATTTTTTGCGAACTGCTCATCTATAATTCGATTGGAATCGAGCCAATGAAAAGTGATTTTTTATTTCATAATAACTTTGGGTTTTTTCGTTTTTGGCGAATTGCTAGTCTAGTTCAATTGGGATCGAGCCAATGAAAAGTGGTTTATGATTTCATGATAAATTTGGGTCTGTTCGTTTCTGCCGAATTTCTAGTGTAATTAGATTGGAATCGAGCCAACGAAAAGTGGTTTTTGATTTCTTGATAACTTTGGGATTGTTCATTTCTGGCGAATTGCTTGTCTAATTCGATTGGAATCGAGCCAACGAAACGTGGTTCTTGATTTCATGATAAGTTTGGGTTTGTACATTTTTGACGATTCGCTAGTCTAATTCGATTGGAATCGAGCCAATGAAATGTGATTTTTGATTTCATGATAACTTCGTGTTTGTTCATTTTGGGGAATCGCTAGTCTAATTAGATTGGGATCGAGCCAACGAAAGGTGGATTTTGATTTCATGATAACTTCTGGTTTGTTCATTTTTGGCGAATTGCTAGTCTAATTCGATTGGAATCGAGCCAACGAAAAGTGGCTTTTGAATTCATGATAACCTTAGGTTTTTTCATTTTTGACAAATCGCTAGTCTAGTTCGATTGGAATCGAGCCAATGAAATGTGGTTTTTGATTTCATGATAACTTTGGGTTTGTTCGTTTTGGCAAATCGCTAGTCTAATTCGATTAGAATCTAGCCGATGAAAAGTGATTTTTTATTTCATGATAACTTCGGGGTTTGTTCGTATTATGGTAAATAGCTAGTCTAATTCGATTGGAATCGAGCCAATGCAAAGAGGCTATTGATTTCATGATAGCTTTGGGTCTGTTCATTTTTTGCGAATTGCTAGTCAAATTCAATTGGAATCGAGCCAATGCAAAGAGGCTTTTTATTTCATGATAGCTTTGGGTTTGTTCATTTTTTACGAATTGCTATTCTAATTCGATTGGAATCGAGCCAAGGAAAAGTTGTTTTTTATTACATCATAACTTCGGCTTTGTTCATTTTTGACGAATTGCTAGTCTAATTCGATAGGAATCGAGCCAATGAAAATTGGTATTTGATTTCATGATAACATCGGGTTTATTCATTTTTGGCGAATTGCAAGTTTGATTCGATTGGAATCGAGCCAACGAAAAGTGGTTTTTGGTTTCATGATAACTTCAGGTTTCTTCATTTTTGGCGAATTGCTAACCTAATTCGATGGGAATCTAGCCAAGGAAAAGTGGATTTTGGTCTCCTGACAACTTCGAGTTTGTGCATTTTTGGCGAATTATTAGTCTAATTTGATTGGAATCGAGCCAACGAAAAGTGGTTTTTGATATCATGCTAACTTCGAGTTTATTCCTTTTTGACGAATTGCTAGTCTAATTCGATTGGAATCGAGCCAATGAAAATTGGTTTTTGTTTTCATGATAACATTTGGTTTGTTCATTTTTGGTAAATTGTTAGTCTGATTTGATTGGAATCGAGCCAATGAAAAGTGATTTTTATTTTCATGATAACTTCGAGTTTGTTTGTTTTTGGCTAATTGTTAGTCTAATTCAATTGGAATCGAGCCAACGGAAAGTGGTTTTTGATTTCATGATAACTTCGAGTTTGTTCGTTTTGGCGAATTGCTAGTCTAATTCGATTGGAATCGAGCCAATGAAAAGTGATTTTTTATTTCATGATAACTTCGGGTTTTTTTTTTATTTTTGGCGAATTGCTAGTCTAATACGATTTGTATCGTGGCAATGAAAGGTGGTTTTTGATTTCATGATAACTTCAGGTATGTTCGTTTTGGCGAATCGCTAGTCTAGTTTGATTGGGATCGAGCCCATGAAAAGTGGTTTTTGATTTCATGATAATTTTGGGTTTGTTCGTTTCTGACGATTCGCTAGTCTAATTCGATTGGAATCGAGCAAACGAAACGTGGTTTTTTATTTCATGATAACTTTGGGGTTTGTTCGTTTTATGGCGAATTGGTAGTCTATTTCGATTGGAATCGAGCTAATGAAAAGAGGCTTTTGATTTCATGATAACTTTGGGTTTGTTCGTTTTTGGAGAATTGCTAGTCTAATTCAATTGGAATCGAGCCAGGGAAAAGTTGTTTTCGATTTCATGATAACTTCGGGTATGTTAGTTTCTAGCGAATTGCTAGTCTAATTCGATTGGAATCGAGCCAATGAAAAGTGGTTTTTGATTTCATGATAACCTCGGGTTTCTTCGTTTTTGGAGAATTGATAGTCTAATTCGATAACATCGGGTTTGTTCGTTTTGGGCGAATTGCTACTCTTAATCGATTGGAATCGAGCTAACGAAAAGTAGTTTTTGATTTTATGATAACTTCGGGTTTTTTCACTTTTTGGGAATTGCTAGTCTAATTCTATAGGAATCGGGCCAAGGAAAAGTGGATTTTGATTTCCTGACAACTTTGTGTTTGTGCATTTTAGGCGAATTGCTAGTCTAATTCGATTGGAATCGAGCCAACGAAAAGTGGTTTTTGATTTCATGATAACTTCAGTTTGTTCATTTTTGGCAAATAGCTAGTCTAATTCGATTGGGATCGAGCCAATAAAAAGTTGTTTTCGATTTCATGATAACTTCGGGTTTGTTCGTTTCTAGCGAATTGCTAGTCTGATTCGATTGGAATCGAGCCAACAAAACGTGGTTTTGATTTCATGATAACTTCGGGTTTGTTCATTTTTGGCGAATCGCTAGTCTAATTCGATTGGAATCGAGCCAATGAAATGTGGTTTTTGATTTCACGATAACTTCGTGTTTGTTCGTTTGGTAAATCGCTTGTCTAATTCGATTGGAATCGAGCTAACGAAAAGTGTTTTTTCATTTCATGATAACTTTGGGGTTTGTTCGTGTTATGGAGAATTGCTAGTCTAATTCAATTGGAATCGAGCCAATGAAAAGAGGCTTTTTATTTCATGATAGCTTTGGGTTTGTTCTTTTTTGCGAATTGCTAGTCTAATCCGATTGGAATCGAGCCAGGGAAAAGTGGTTTTTGATTTCATGATAACTTCGGGTTTGTTCCTTTTTTGCGAATTGTTAGTCTAATTCGATTGGAATCGAGCCAACGGAAAGTGGGTTTTGATTTCATGATAACTTCGGGTTTGTTCATTTTTTGCGAACTGCTCGCCTAATTCGATTGGAATCGAGCCGATGAAAAGTGATTTTTTATTTCACGATAACTTCGGGTTTTTTCGTCTTTGCCGAATTGCTAGTCTAGTTCGATTGGGATCGAGCCGATGAAAAGTGGTTTTTGATTTCATGATAATTTTGGGTTTTTTCGTTTCTGGCGAATTTCTAGTGTAATTCGATTGGAATCGAGCCAACGAAAAGTGGTTTTCGATTTTATGATAACTTTGGGTTTGTTCGTTTCTGGCGAATTGCTAGTCTAATTCGATTGGAATCGAGCCAACGAAACGTTGTTTTTGATTTCATGATAACTTTGGGTTTGTTCATTTTTGGGGAATCGCTAGTCTAATTCGATTGGAATCGAGCCAATGAAATGTGACTTTTGATTTCATGATAAGTTCGTGTTTGTTCGTTTAGGCGAATCGCTAGTCTAATTAGATTGGGATCGAGCCAAGAAAAGTGGTTTTTGATTTCATGATAACTTCGGGTTTGTTCGTTTCTAGCAAATTGCTAGTCCAATTCGATTGGAATCTAGCCATCGAAAAGTGGTTTTTGATTTCATGATAACTTTTGGTTTGTTCATTTTTGGCGAATCGCTAGTCTAATTCGATTTGAATTGAGTCAATGAAATGTGGTTTTTGATTTCATGATAAATTCTGGTTTGTTTGTTTTGGCGAATCACTAGTCTAGTTCGATTAGAATCGAGCTAACGAAAATTGGTTTTTGATTTCATGATAACTTTAGGTTTGTTCGTTTCTGGCGAATTGCTAGTCTAATTCGATTCGAATCGTGCCAACGAAATGTGGTTGTTGATTTCATGATAACTTTGGGTTTTTTCATTTTTGGCGAATCACTAGTCTAGTTCGATTGAAATCGAGCCAATGAAATGTGGTTTTTGATTTCATGATAACTTCGGGTTTGTTCGTTTTGGCGAATCGCTAGTCTAAATCCATTGGAATCGAGCCAACGAAAAGTGATTCTTTATTTCATGATAACTTCGAGGTTTGTTCGTTTTATGGCTAATAGGTAGTCTAATTCGATTGGAATCGAGCGGATACAAAGAGGCTTTTGATTTCATGATAGCTTTGGGTTTGTTCAATTTTTGCGAATTGCTAGTCGAATTCGATTGGAATCGAACCAATGTAAAGAGGCTTTCGATTTCATGATAGCTTTGGGTTTGTTCATTTTTTACGAATTGCTATTCTAATTCGATTGGAATTGAGCCAATGAAAAGTTGTTTTTTATTGCACCATAACTTCGGGTTTGTTCATTTTTGACGAATTGCTAGTCTAATTCGATTGGAATCGAGCCAACGAAAATTGGTTTTTGATTTCATGATAACATCGGGTTTGTTCATTTTTGGCGAATTGCTAGTCTTATTCGATTGGAATCGAACCAAAGAAAAGTGGTTTTCAATTTCATGATAACTTCGGGTTTCTTCGTTTTGGCAAATTACTAGTCTAATTCGATGGGAATCAAGCCAAGGAAAAGTGGATTTTGGTCTCCAGACGACTTCGGGTTTGTGCATTTTTAGCGAATTGCTAGTCTAATTTGATTGGAATCGAGCCAACGAAAATCGGTTTTTGATATCATGATAACTTCAAATTTGTTCATTTTTGACTAATTGCTAGTCTAATTCGATTGGAATCGAGCCAACGAAAATTGGTTTTTGATTTCATGATAACTTCGGGATTGTTCGTTTCGGAGAATCGCTAGTCTAGTTCAATTGGGATCGAGCCCATGAAAAGTGGTTTTTGATTTCATGATAATTTTGGGTTTATTCGTTTCTGGCGAATCGCTAGTCTAATTCGATTGGAATCGAGCCAACGAAACGTGGTTTTTTATTTCATGATAACTTTGGGGTTAGTTCGTTTTATGGCAAATTGCTAGTCTAATTCGATTGGAATCGAGCCAATGAAAAGAGGCTTTTGATTTCATGATAACTCTGGGTTTGTTCGTTTTTGGCGAATTGCTAGTCTAATTCGTTGGAATCGAGCCAGGGAAAAGTTGTTTTTGATTTCATGATAACTTCGGGTTTGTTAGTTTCTGGCGAATTGCAGTCTAATTCGATTGGAATCGAGCCAACGAAAAGTGGTTTTTGATTTCATGATAACTTCGGGTTTATTCGTTTTTGTAGAATTGCTAGTCTAATTCGATTGGAATCGAGCCAGCTATTCTAATTCGATTGGAATCGAGCCAGCTATTCTAATTCGATTGGAATCGAGCCAGCTATTCTAATTCGATTGGAATCGAGCCAGCTATTCTAATTCGATTGGAATCGAGCCAGCTATTCTAATTCGATTGGAATCGAGCCAGCTATTCTAATTCGATTGGAATCGAGCCAGCTATTCTAATTCGATTGGAATCGAGCCAGCTATTCTAATTCGATTGGAATCGAGCCAGCTATTCTAATTCGATTGGAATCGAGCCAGCTATTCTAATTCGATTGGAATCGAGCCAGCTATTCTAATTCGATTGGAATCGAGCCAGCTATTCTAATTCGATTGGAATCGAGCCAGCTATTCTAATTCGATTGGAATCGAGCCAGCTATTCTAATTCGATTGGAATCGAGCCAGCTATTCTAATTCGATTGGAATCGAGCCAGCTATTCTAATTCGATTGGAATCGAGCCAGCTATTCTAATTCGATTGGAATCGAGCCAGCTATTCTAATTCGATTGGAATCGAGCCAGCTATTCTAATTCGATTGGAATCGAGCCAGCTATTCTAATTCGATTGGAATCGAGCCAGCTATTCTAATTCGATTGGAATCGAGCCAGCTATTCTAATTCGATTGGAATCGAGCCAGCTATTCTAATTCGATTGGAATCGAGCCAGCTATTCTAATTCGATTGGAATCGAGCCAGCTATTCTAATTCGATTGGAATCGAGCCAACGGAAAGTGGGTTTTGATTTTATGATAACTTTGGGTTTGTTTGTTTCTGGCGAATTGCTAGTCTAATTCGATCGGAATCGAGCTAACGAAATGTGTTTTTTGATTTCAAGATAACTTTGGGTTTGTTCATTTTTGGCGAATCGCTAGACTTATTCGATTGGAATCGAGCCAATGAAATGTGATTTTTGATTTCATGATAAATTCTTGTCTGTTTGTTTTGGCGAATCGCTAGTCTAATTCGATTAGAATCAAGCCAACGAAAATTGGTTTTTGATTTCATGATAACTTCAAGTTTGTTCATTTCTGGCGAATTGCTAGTGTAATTCGATTGGAATCGTGCCAACGAAATGTGGTTGTTGATTTCATGATAACTTTGGGTTTTTTCATTTTTGGCGAATCACTAGTCTAGTTCGATTGGAATCGAGCCAATGAAATGTGATTTTTTATTTCATGATAACTTTGAGTTTGTTCGTTTTGGCGAATCGCTAGTCTAATTCCATTGGAATCGAGCCAACGAAAAGTGATTTTTTATTTCATGATAACCTCGGGGTTTGTTCGTTTTGGTGAATAGCTAGTCTAATTCGATTGGAATCGAGCAATGTGAAGACGCTTTGATTTCATGATAGCTTTGGGTTTGTTCGTTCTTTGTGAATTGCTAGTCTAATTCGATTGGAATCGAGCCAATGCAAAGAGGCTTTTGATTTCATGATAGCTGATAAGAGTGTAAAATACCATATTTTCCCCTCTTAATTATTGCATTCATGTGATTATATTATGCTAAAATGCACTCATTACTCTTATATTTTGGTTTAGGTTGCATTTTGGTGAAAAAGATGAAATTCGGAAGAAACAAGTGAAAAATGACCAAAGTAGAAGAGAACGAAAGTTCGATGACTAAAGTGCAAATGATCCAAACTTGTGTCCAAGATTATGATGAAGATTCGAAAGTGTTAAGAGGTCAAGTGGATGAGGAACGAAGTCAAAGGGATGAAATAACATCAAAGTTTGATCAATACATCAATTTCCAATCGAAAACTAACACACCAGTTTTTAGAACACTGAAAGCTGTCTGGCGGAACGATGCGGCCACATGCCTTTCTACTATGCGGTCGCATACACCTATACCGAGAATTGAAGAGGCTGAAAGTGCATATCCATGCGACCGCAATGACAATAACCATGCGGTCGCATAGTGCTTTTTTTGGCGGCCGAATCTCAGTTTCCTTATACGATTGAATCTTTTATGGTAACCTAATTTTCACGGGATATAAACGCCCAAAACCACCCAGAACGAAGGGAGACGCCCCCAGACCTATTTCTTTCATCTTGGTGCTCAAGAAACTCCATGGAAAACTAAGGAACTCGGTGAAGCAACGAAGGAACTCATTGGATTTGGAGATTTCACGTCATAATTTCATGTAATTCGAACTATCTTTGCTTAATAGTTTCTAGATTTGGATTTTCTCGTTATGAATTAGTATTGAAATTTATTTAACTTTTAATAAATTTCTTATGGATTCAGTCATGCTTTTTCCATTGTTAAATTAAACTATTTGTTGAGTTTCAATTTAAATTACTTATTGTTGAGATTATTTTAACTTTTATCAAATCCTTCATAGATCTAGCCATGCTCTTTCTATCGAATGATTGAAATAATTGTTGAATTTTAATCTTAATATCACTTTATTGGTGGATTGATTACTTCCTTATGCCTGACGTATATGGTCGATTTTTGATCTTGTTCCAATAAAAATGTGCGAATGTGTTATAGAAAATCTAGATTCTAGAAACATAATTGGAATAAAATTGGACTTCACTGTTAAATCTTCCAATTAGAGAGTTGGGAAGAAAACCTCTAATTGAGTAAAAATACATGAATTATTGATGTTGATTGATCCAATCCAATGGGGGAACTCTGAAGCTTCACTAATTCGCATATTGATAATTAATTTTTATTTCAAGTGACAAATCATTCCCACATTTAATTACGAAAACCCTAGTTTATTGATCTTTTGAGAATTTTTCTATCTCCCTGTGGATACGACACCCCAAAGCTGTACTACAATCACCGCATTATTCTTTGGGCGTAATCAAACTTTGGCGTCGTTGCCGGGGAGACGGTACAAGTAATCAAGGGATCGACCGAAAAAGGGTGACATCGTTCCCTTTCCTTCATTTTTATTTGTCTTAATTTTTTTTAGAGTTATTTTTATTTTATTTTCACATTTTCTTTGTTTTTTTTCTTATGTGTTTGATGAGCAGGGATCGAGGCAATCAGGGGAGTTCTACTGGAGCACCTTATCCAGTGTTTGAATCTCAATATAACCCTTATTTTGCTACTACATCAATTGCCACGAACACCTCAACACATAACACTATGTCTGATAGTGAACAGGGCGATGCGCCTTATAGGACTTTGCATGATTATTTGCACCCCACACGTACATCCACACCATCATGCATAATGTTTCCGTCCAATATGCCACAGATGGAACTAAAATCGGGAATGATTCAACTTCTTCCCACTTTTCATGGACTTGACAGTGAAAACCCATACGTGCATATTAGGGAATTTGAGGAGGTAGTTGCAACCTTCCACAATCAACATGGTACAACGGATGCAGCCAGGTTAAAATTTTTCCCGTTTTCACTTAAAGAGAGAGCAAAAACCTGGCTATATTCGTTGAGACCACGTTCAATTGGTACATGGGCTGAAATGACGCAAGCATTTTTTAATAAATACTTTCCCCACCATAAGACTAGCGCCCTTAAGAAGCAAATCTCATCTTTTACCCAAAAGGATAGTAAGACCCTATATCAGGCCTGGGAGAGATTTAAAGAACTACAAGCCCTTTGTCCTCACCATGGTTATGAGAGCTGGCGTATAGTTAGTTACTTTTATGAGGGATTAACACCTAGGGAACGTCAATTCATAGAGATGATGTGTAACGGTGATTTCCTGCAAAAGGATCCGGATGAGGCCATAGAGTATCCAGACGATCTTGCTGAGAAAGCTCATACTTGGACAGGACCTAGCCCTACCGATAGTACCAATAGGTCAGACCCCCCAGGAAACCCCACTAGTACAGGTATCTACCAACTTAGGAAAGAAGATAGTCTTAAGGCCAAAGTGGAAGCCCTTACTAAGGAATTTGAGACCTTGCGTGCTAAAGGCTCTAAACCTGCACAAACTGTTTCGCGTGTTGAATCTTTGGGACCTTATTTTGTGTGCGGTGGAGTAGATCACCTAGCCCAAGAGTGCACCACTTTAATTGAGATGAGAGGGGTTTATGAGGAACATTGTAATGCCTTAGGCACATATAAGAAGCCCTATTCT
>NW_019241794.1:244495-248902 GCF_002742605.1 Olea europaea var. sylvestris | reverse complement strand
ATCACCACCCGATCTGGGAAGGTTATGGAACCAATTTCAAAACCTAGGGAAAGTGAAAAGGAGTCTAGTGAGTCTGAAGAAAGTAGCCCTAGTGATGAGGCAGTAGGAAATCCATCGAGGGTACCTTTTCCACAAGCCCTTAAGCTTAGCCCAAAATCAGTCAATCATCACAATGAGATCCTCGAACACCTTAGGCAAGTAAAAATCAATCTTCCACTCTTGCATGTAATTTCACAAGTTCCTACATATGCGAAAGTTCTTAAGGACTTGTGCACTGTGAAGAGGAAACACATTGTCAAGAAGACTGCCTTCTTGACCGAACAAGTGAGTGCTGTGATTGAACAAAGGATCCCACCGAAATATAAGGACCCTGGCTGTCCAACTGCTTCCTGTGTCATCGGGAACCATGAGTTTGCACAAGCTCTCCTTGATCTGGGAGCCAGTGTTAGTCTCATGCCCCATTCCATATACTTACTATTAGGTCTTGGTGAAATTAAACCCACTTCTATGGTTCTACAACTAGCTGATAGATCCACTATAAGACCTAGGGGAGTAGTTGAAGATGTGTTGGTTCAAATTGATAAATTCTACTACCCCGTTGATTTCTTAGTCTTGGATGTGAAGGTTGATGTTAATGTTGATTCTAAAATTCCTATTATTCTTGGTAGACCTTTCCTCGCCACAGCTAACGCCCTTATAAATTGCAGGAATGGTCTAATGAAATTGTCTTTTGGGAATATGACTCTAGAAGTCAACATTTTTCACATTGCTAAGCAACCAATGGAAAGTGATGAGTGCCACCACACACATATGATTGAGGCACTCACTCAGGAGGAGGCACTTGAGACTACAAATTCTGACCCCTTAAATCTTTTTCTTTTGAATTTTGCAAATCCAGCAAGTGTTAATGATGAAGAATATGCTAATCTTTGTGCTATTTTTGCAAAATTTCAGGACTATGGGATATCACCATGGCAACCCAAATTTGAAGAATTGCCAGAAAGGACGGGCGGCCAGCAACCATCAAGCATTGAGAGCCCCAAACCAGATTTGAAACCGCTACCCCTAGGATTGAAACATGAATTCCTTGGATCAGGTGATACTTTTCCTGTAATTATTTCTTCAAAATTGGATGCATGACAATGTGAGCAACTTTTAAACATTCTGAATGAACACAAATTTGCATTAGGTTGGACCATAGCTGACATTAAGGGTACTAGTCCTCTAATTTGCTCACATAGGATTCATTTAGAAGAAGGAGCCACCCCTAAAAGAGACCCACAGCGTAGGCTAAACCCGACAATGAAAGAAGTTGTGAAAAATGAAGTGCTAAAACTGTTAGATGCAGGTATCATTTATCCTATTGCAGATAGTAAATGGGTTAGTCCTACACAGGTAGTCCCTAAAAAGTCTGGTGTCACAGTGGTAAAAAATGAAGTAGGTGAAATGGTCCCAACAAAAACAATGATTGGATGGCGCATGTGCATTGATTATAGGAAGTTGAATTCTGCCACCCATAAGGACCACTTTTCCCTCCCCTTTTTAGACCAAATCCTGGAGCGTGTGGATGGCCATCCTTTTTACTGTTTTCTAGATGGCGACTCTGGTTATTATCAAATTGAAATAGCCTTAGAAGACCAAGAGAAGACCACATTTTCTTGCCCATTTGGTACTTATGCATTTCGTAGGATGCCATTTGGACTTTGTAACGCCCCTGCCACATTCCAAAGATGTATGATAAGCATATTTACTGACATGATAGAGGAGTGCATGGAAGTTTTCATGGATGAATTGACAGTGTTTGGAGTCTCGTTTGATGCATGCCTATTTAACTTGAAGAGAGTCTTGACCCGGTGTGTAGAAAAAGGATTAGTTTTGAATTGGGAGAAATGTCATTTTATGGTACCTTCAGGAATTATCTTAGGACATGTAATTTCTTCTAAAGGAATAGAGGTCGACAAATCAAAAATTGAACTGATCTCCAAATTGCCTACACCTAAAACCGTCAAAGACATAAGATCATTTCTAGGTCACGCAGGTTTTTATAGGAGGTTTATACAGAACTTTTCATCCATAGCTAGACCCTTGTGTAACCTTCTAAGTAAAGAAGCCAATTTTGAATGGACCCCAGAATGCCAAGAGGCATTTAAAACACTGATTAACAAGCTCACTTCTGCACCGATCATGCAACCACCTGATTGGTCCCTACCGTTTGAAATTATGTGTGATGCTAGTGATTATGCGGTAGGTGCTGTACTGGGACAACGAAGAGAGGGTAAGACTTTTGTCATTTACTATGCTAGTAGAACTCTTAAAAGTGCTCAGATGAACTATTCCACAACTGAAAAAGAGCTACCAGCTGTGGTCTTTGCACTCGACAAGTTTAGATCCTATTTAATAGGTTCTCCCATTACAATTTTCACAGATCATGCAGCCCTTAATTACCTTCTTGCAAAGAAGGATACTAAGGCACGATTAATACGGTGGATATTGCTTTTGCAGGAATTTGACATCACCATCAAGGACAAGAAAGGAGTGGAGAATGTCGTAGCAGACCACTTATCAAGACTAACCTTTGAAGACACTACAAACACCTTGCCAATAAGAGATGAATTCCCAGATGAAAATTTATTTTCTATCTCTTCTTTACCATGGTTTGCTCACATTGTGAACTACTTGGCTGCAGGTGAAATCCCAAAAGTGTGGAGTACAAATGATAAGAGGAAGTTTTTGGTTCAGGTACGTAATTTTTATTGGGATGACCCATGTTTGTTTAAGTACTGCCCTAACCAAATATTAAGACGTTGTGTCCCCAATGAAGAAATACCTAGCATACTTAGTTTCTATCATACTCAAGCATGTGGTGGCCACTTTTCTATAAAAAAGACTGCTGCAAAAATTCTACAATGTGGTTTTTATTGTCCTACCTTGTTCAAAGACACTAATACCTATTGTAAAACCTGTGAAAGATGTCAAAAATTAGGTGCCGTGTCTCGACGTAATATGATGCCTTTAAACCCCATTTTAGTGATAGAAGTGTTTGATTGTTGGGGGATTGACTTTATGGGCCCCTTTCCACCTTCTTTTGGTTATCTATACATTATTGTGGTGGTGGATTATGTGTCTAAATGGGTAGAGGCGGTCGCTTGTAGAGCTAATGACAATAAAATGGTTATTAAATTCCTCAAAGAAAATGTCTTGTCTAGGTTTGGTACACCACGTGTCATTATTAGTGACAGAGGCACACACTTTTGCAACCGTTCATTCGAAGCACTAATGAAAAAATATGGAGTTATTCATAAAATCTCTACTGCTTACCACCCCCAAACTAGTGGACAGGTAGAATTGGCTAATAGGGAAATTAAACAAATTTTGGAAAAAACGGTGAATCCTAATCGTAAAGATTGGTCTTTAAGATTAAGTGATGCACTTTGGGCTTACCGTACTACTTTTAAGACTTCCCTAGGCATGTCACCGTATAGACTTATTTTTGGAAAGCCTTGCCATTTACCTGTGGAGCTTGAACACCGAGCATATTGGGCTATTAAACATTTCAATTTTGACCTAGAGGAGAGAGGTAAGCTTAGGAAATTTCAGTTGGCTGAGTTAGAGGAGTTGAGAAATGAGGCCTATGAGAGTTCTAGAATCTATAAGGAAAAAATGAAAGCTTTTCATGATAAAAACATTTTGAGAAAAACTTTTGAACCAAATCAAAAAGTATACCTGTATGATTCTAGACTCCACAAGCATCCTGGAAAACTTCGTTCTAGGTGGACTGGTCCCTTTGTGGTACTAAGAGTCTTTGAAAATGGAGCAGTTGAAATTGAGGATCCTAATGATGGTAGAGTGTTCAAAGTGAATGGACAGCGTCTCAAAATAGCTTTTGGGCAATCGGTACCTACAGTGGAAGAAATTCCCCTTGCAGACCCTGTTTACCATCCTTAGCTTCACTCAGGTTCATCCTTCACTTCATTTTTCTGTATATTGGTTTTAGATTTTTCTTTTTAGTATGATTTACAGTCATTTTTTTTTATTGGTTTATTTTTTACTCCTTGCATTATCCATCCATTGAGTTCTTTCAGGCTTCTCATCCTTCGAACTTAAGTTAATTCACTGCAGCACTCAGGTGATACCTTTCCCCTTCTTTATTTTTGGAGACATGTTTATGCATTGAGGACAATGTAACTTTTAGTTGGGGGGGAGGATACATTTTGTTTGTGAATTGCATTGCATGATAAATTGTGTGATCACGGAATTGTGAAAAAGTTTACATTTTTACCTGGACTTCTGAGTTGCTGCATGTCTATGCCTATGTGCTTGAGTCACAAAATATGCCACTAGGAGTTGGTTGTGTTTATGAGAATCTGAATATCAGGACACTTGCTATATTTCACTTTGTGCATACAA
>NW_019241794.1:241195-243333 GCF_002742605.1 Olea europaea var. sylvestris | reverse complement strand
ATACACTCGATGTTGCATGTGTTAGGGTTGGCGGTAAGATGGCTATGGCTTGACACACACTTACACATTTAGCAAGTGTTTTTTGATGATCATAACATTGTTAATTTCTGGTGGTGTTGAGTTTGAAAAGAGAATGAACTACGGTTGAATTAGAACTTAACAATTTCACTTGTAACATGGACCAATAAATCATTTGCTTTACTTTGCATTAAATTGCTAGGGACTAGCAATAAGCAAGTTGGGGGTGTGATAAGAGTGTAAAATACCATATTTTCCCCTCTTAACTATTGCATTCATGTGATTATATTATGCCAAAATGCACTCATTACTCTTATATTCTGGTTTAGGTTGCATTTTGGTGAAAAAGATGAAATTCAGAAGAAACAAGTGAAAAATGACCAAAGTAGAAGAGAACGAAAGTTCGAGGACTAAAGTGAAAATGATCCAAACATGTGTCCAAGATTATGATGAAGATTCGAAAGTGTTAGAGGTCAAGTGGATGAGGAACGAAGTCAAAGGGATGAAATAACATCAAAGTTTGATCAATACATCAATTTCCAATCGAAAACTAACACACCAGTTTTTAGTCTCATGTTGGGACCCATTTTTGACATGGAAGATGATCGAATTGGGAGATGACTTCTGAAAAAAATTGTGGCCCTTTGAGTTAGCTATCCAATGCAACTTGAATCACCTCAATTGGATATCGGGAAAGAAAGTTATGATTAAAACACTGAAAGCTGTCTGGCGGAACGATGCGGCCGCATGCCTTTCTACTATGCGGTCGCATACACCTATACCGAGAATTGAAGAGGCTGAAAGTGCATAACCATGCGACCGCAATGACAATAACCATGCGGTCGCATAGTGTTTTTTTGGCGGCCGAATCTCAGTTTCCTTATACGATTGAATCTCTTATGGTAACCTAATTTTCACGAGATATAAATTCCCAAAACCACCCAGAACGAAGGGAGACGCCCCCAGACCTATTTCTTTCATCTTGGTGCTCAAGAAACTCCATGGAAAACTAAGGAACTCGGTGAAGCAACGAAGGAACTCATTGGATTTGGAGATTTCACGTCATAATTTCATGTAATTCGAACTCTCTTTGCTTAATAGTTTCTAGACTTGGATTTTCTTGTTATGAATTAGTATTGAAATTTATTTAACATTTAATAAATTTATCATGGATTCAGTCATGCTTTTTCCATTGTTAAATTAAACTATTTGTTGAGTTTCAATTTAAATTACTTATTGTTGAGATTATTTTAACTTTTATCAAATCCTTCATAGATCTAGCCATGCTCTTTCTATCGAATGATTGAAATAATTGTTGAATTTTAATCTTAATATCACTTTATTGGCGGATTCATTACTGCCTTATGCCTGACGTATATGATTGATTTTTGATCTTGTTCCAATAAAAATGTGCGAATGTGTTATAGAAAATCTAGATTCTAGAAACATAATTGGAATAAAATTGGACTTCACTGTTAAATCTTCCAATTAGAGAGTTGGGAAGAAAACCTCTAATTGAGTAAAAATACATGAATTATTGATGTTGATTGATCCAATCCAATGGGGGAACTCCGACGCTTCACTAATTCGCATATTGATAATTAATTTTTATTTCAAGTGACAAATCATTCCCACATTTAATTACGAAAACCCTAGTTTATTGATCTTTTGAGAAATTTTCCATCTCCCTGTGGATACGACACCCCAAAACTGTACTACAATCACCACGTTATTCTTTGGGAGTAATCAATGCTTCTAACAAATCCCCATTGGGACACATATGGAACACACAAGCTACAAGATGTATCCAAAATTCATTCCTCTTCAGGCTTGGATTTCATGTCAGAATTAGTCAACACATCTTCATCATCTAAATAGGCCTCAACTATGTTGGTCTCGTTCGAATTGTTTGATCGTTTCCCATGATTTATAGTCGAATTACCTTTATTCTGTAATTTTTCGCAATCTCTCTTAATGTGTCATTTCTTCTTGTAATAGAAACAAACTTGATTGTTGAAATTCACCCTCAATTTACTCTTTTGTCGATCACCATAAACTAAAAGAGCTTCTCCACTTCTAGACTCAACTCCAACCAAATGCTTCATTTTCTCTTTTGAGAA
>NW_019241794.1:191148-241103 GCF_002742605.1 Olea europaea var. sylvestris | reverse complement strand
GATTGGAATCGAGCCAACGAAAAGTGGTTTTTAATTTCATGATAACTTTGGGTTTGTTCATTCTTGGCGAATTGCTAGTCCAATTTGATTGGGATCGAGCCAATGAAAAGTGGTTTTTGATTTCATGATAACTTCGGGTTTGTTCGTGTTTGGCGAATTGCTAGCCTAATTCGATTGGAATCGAGTATTTCCTGATAACTTCGGGTTTGTTCATTTTTGACGAATTGCTAGTCTAACTCGATTGGAATCGAGCTAACGAAAATTGGTTTTTGATTTCATGATAACATCGGGTTCGTTCATTTTTGGCGAATTGCCAGTCTTATTCGATTGGAATCGAGCCAACGAAAAGTGGTTTTTGATTTCATGATAACTTCGACTTTATTCATTTTTGCTGAATTGCTAGTCTAATTCGATGGCGATCGAGCCAATGAAAAGAGGATTTTGATTTCCTGATAACTTCAGGTTCATAGGTTTTTGGCGAATCGCTAGTCTAATTCGATTGGAATCGAGCCAACAAAAAGTGGTTTTTGATTTCATGATATCTTCGGGTTTCTTCATTTTTGGCAAATTGCTAGTCTAATTCGATTAGATTCGAGCCAATGAAATGTGGTTTTTGAATTCATGACAACTTCGTGTTTGTTCATTTTTGGTAAATTACTAGTCTAATTTGATTCGAATCGAGCCAATGAAAAGTGGTTTTTGATTTCATGATAACTTCGGGTTTGTTCGTTTTTGGCGAATCGCTAGTCTAATACAATTGGAATCATGCCAATGAAAAGTGGTTTTCGATTTCATTACAACTTCGAGTTTGTTCATTTTTGGCGAATTGCTAGTCTAATTCGATTGGAATCGATCCAATGAAAAGTGGTTTATGATTTCATGATAACTTCGGGTTTATTCATTTCTGGCGAATTGCTAGTCTAATTCGATTGGAATCGAGCTAACAAAAAGTGGATTTTGATTTCATGATAACTTTGGGTTTGTTCATTTTTGGCGATAATCTAGTCCAATTCGATTGGGATCGAGCCAATGAAAAGTGGTTTTTAATTTCATGAAAACTTCGGGTTTGTTCGTTTTTGGCGAATCGCTAGTCTAATTCGATTTAAATCGAGCTAACGAAAATAGGTTTTTGATTTCATGATAACTTCGGATTTGTTTGTTCTTGGTGAATTGCTAGTTTGATACGATTGGAATCGAGCCAATGAAAAGTAGTCTTTGATTTCATGATAACTTCGGGTTTGTTCATTTTTGGCAAATTGCTAGTCTAATTCGATTGGGATCGAGCCAACGAAAAGTGGCTTTTGATTTCATGATAACTTCGGGTTTGTTAGTTTCGGGCAAATTGCTAGTCTAATTCGATTGGAATCGAGCCAACGAAAAGTGGTTTTTGATTTTATGATAACTTTGGGTTTGTTCATTTTTGGCGAATCGCTAGTCTAATTCGTTTGGAATCGAGCCAACGAAAATTTGTTTTTGATTTCATGATGACATTGGGTTTGTTCATTTTCAACGAATTGATAAACTTATTTGATTGGAATCGAGCCAACGAAAAGTGGTTTTGATTTCATGATAACTTCGGGTTTGTTCTTTTTGGCAAATTACTAGTCTAATTCAATTGGAATCGAGCCGATTAAAAGTGGTTTTTGCTTTCATGATAACTTCGGGTTTGTTCATTTTTGGCGAATTGCTAGTCTAATGCGATTGAATCGAGCCATTGAAAAGTGGTTTTTTATTTCATCATAACTTCGGGTTTGTTCGTTTTTGACGAATTGCAAGTCTAATTCGATTGGAATCGAGCCAACGAAAATTGGTTTTTGATTTCATGATAACATTGGGTTTGTTCGTTTTTGGCGAATTGCTAGTCTTATTCAATTGGAATCTAGCCCACTAAAAGTGGTTTTTGATTTCATGATAACTTAGGGTTTCTTCATTTTTGGCGAATTGCAAGTCTAATTCAATGGGAATCGAGCCAAGGAAAAGTGGATTCTGATTTCTTGACAACTTCGGGTTTGTGCCTCTTTGGCGAATTGCTAGTCTAATTCGATTGGAATTGAGCCAATGAAAAGTGGTTTTAGATATCATGATAACTTCGGGTTTGTTCGTTTTTGGTGAATCGCAAGTCCAATTCGATTGGGATCAAGCCAATGAAACGTGGTTTTTGATTTCATGACGACTTCGGATTTGTTCATTTTTGGCGAGTTGCTAGTCTAATTCTATTCGAATCGAGCCAATGAAAAGTGGTTTTTGATTTCATGATAACTTCGAGTTCATTCGTTTTTGGGGAATTGCTAGTCTAATACGATTCATATCGTGCCAACGAAAAGTGGTTTTTGATTTCACGATAACTTCGAGTTTGTTCGTTTTAGCGAATTGTAAGTCTAATTCGATTGGGATCGAGCAAATGAAAAGTGATTTTTGATTTCATGATAATTTAGATTTTATTTGTTTCTGGGGAATTGCTAGTCTCATTCGATTGGAATCGAGCCAACGAAATGTGGTTTTTGATTTCATGATAACTTTGTGTTTGTTCATTTTTGGTGAATCGCTAGTCTAATTCGATAGGAATCGAGCCGATGAAATGTGATTTTTGATTTCATGATACCGTCGTGTTTGTTCATTTTGGCGAATCGCTAGTCTAATTCGATTGGAATCGAGCCAATAAAAAGTGGTTTTTGATTTCATGACAACTTCGGGGTTGTTCATTTTTGGTGAGTTCCTAGTCTAAATCGACTCGAATCGAGCCAATGTAAAGTGGTTTTTGATTTCATGATAACTTCGGGTTTGCTCGTTTTTGTCAAATTGCTAGACTAATGCGATTCGTATCGTGCCAATGAAAAGTTGTCTTTGATTTCATGATAACTTCGAGTTTGTTCATTTTTGGCGAATTGCTAGTCTAATTCGATTGGGATCGAGCCAACAAAAAGTGGTTTTTGATTTCATGATAACTTCGTGTTTGTTCGTTTCTGGCGAATTGCAAGTCTAATTCTATTGGAATCGAGCCAACGAAAAGTGGTTTTTTTATTTCATGATAACTTTGGGTTTGTTCGTTTTTGGTGAATCGCTAGTCTAACTCGGTTGGAATCGAGCAAACGAAAATTAGCTTTTGATTTCATGATAACATTGGGTTTGCTCATTTTTGGAGAATTGCTAAACTTATTCGATTGGAATCGAGCCAACGAGAAATGGTTTTTGATTTCATGATAACTTAGGGTTTGTTCTTTTTGACGAAATGCTAGTCTAATTTGATTGGAATCGAGCTAACGAAAAGTGGTTTTTGATTTCATGATAACTTTGGGTTTGTTCATTTTTGGCAAATTACTAGTCTAAATCGATTGGAATCGAGCCAACAAAAATTGGTTTTTGATTTCATGATAACATCGGGTTTGTTAGTTTTTGGCGAGTTGCTAGTCTAATTCAATTGGAATCGAGCCAACAAAAATTGGTTTTTGATTTCATGATAACATCGGGTTTGTTAGTTTTTGGCGAGTTGCTAGTCTAATTCAATTGGAATCGAGCCATTGAAAAGTGGTTTTTGATTTCATGACAACTTCGGGTTTGTTCATTTTTGGCGAATTGCTAGTCTAATTCGATTGGAATCAAGCCAATGAAAAGTGGTTTTTTATTTCATGATAACTTTGGGTTTGTTCATTTTTGGCGAATCGCTACTCTAATTCAATAGAAATCGAGCTAATGAAATGTAGTTTTTGATCCTGTGATAACTTCGGGTTTGTTCATTTTGGTAAATCGTTAGTCTAATTCGATTAGAATCGAGCCAGTGAAAAGTGATTTTTGATTTCACGATAACTTCAGGTTTGTCCGTTTTCGGTGAATTGCTAGTCTAATTCGAATGGAATCAAGCCAACGAAAATGGGTTTTGATTTCATGATAACTTCGAGTTTGTTCATTTTTGGCAAATTGCTAGTCTAATTCGATTGGAATCGAGCCATTGAAAGGTGGTTTTTTAATTCCTGGTAACTTCGGGTTTGTATGTTTTTGACAAATTGCTAGTCTAACTCGATTGGAACTGAGCCAACGAAAATTGGTTTTTGATTTCATGATAACATCAGGTTTGTTCGTTTTTGGCGAATTGCCAGTCTTATTCGATTGGAATCGAGCCAATGAAAAGTGGTTTTTAATTTCATGATAACTTCGGCTTTGTTTGTTTTTGCCGAATTGCTAATCTAATTCGATGGGAATCGAGCCAAGGAAAAGTGGAATTTGATTTCCTGACAACTTCGGGTTTGTAGGTTTTTGGCGAATTGCTAGTCTAATTTGATTGGAATCGAGCCAACGAAAAGTCATTTTTTATTTCTTGATAACTTCGAATTTGTTCGTTTTTGGCGAATTGCAAGTCTAATTCGATTAGATTCGAGCCAATGAAAAGTGGTTTTTGAATTCATGACAACTTCGGGTTTGTTCATTTTTGGCGAATTACTAGTCTAATTCGACTCGAATCGAGCTAATGAAAAGTTATTTTTGATTTCATGACAACTTTGGGTTTGTTCATTTTGGCGAATTGCTAGTGTAATACGATTGGAATCGTACAAATGAAAAGCGGTTTTTGATTTCATTATAACTTCGGGTTTGTTCATTTTTGGCGAATTGCTAGTCTAATTTGATCGGGATCGAGCCAACGAAAAGTGGTTTTTGATTTCAGGATAACTTCGGGTTTGTTCGTTTCTGGCGAATAGCTAGTCTAATTCGATCGGAATCGAGCTAACAAAAAGTGGTTTTTGATTTCATGATAACTTGGGGTTTGTTCATTTTTGGCGGTAATCTAGTCTAATTCGATTGGGATCGAGCCAATGAAAAGTGGTTTTTGATTTCATGACAAATTCGGGTTTGTTCGTGTTTTCCAAATCGGTAGTCTAATTCGATTAGAATCGAGCCAATGAAAAGTGGTTTTTGATTTCATGATAACTTCGGGTTTGTTTGTTTTTGGCGAATGCTAGTCTAATACGATTGGAATCATGCCAATGAAAAGTGGTTTTTGATTTCATGATAACTTTGGGTTTGGTCATTTTTGGCGAATTGCTAGTCTAATTCGATTGGGTGCGAGCCAACGAAAAGAGGCTTTTGATTTCATGATAACTCCGGGTTTGTTAGTTTCTCGTGAATTACTAGTCTAATTCGATTGGAATCGAGCCAATGAAAAGTGGTTTTCGATTTAATGATAACTTTGAGTTTGTTCATTTTTGGCGAATCGCTAGTCTAGTTCGATTGGGATCGAGCGAATGAAAATTGGTTTTTGATTTCATGATAACATTGGGTTTGTTCATTTTTGGAGAATTGATAAACTTTTTAGATTGGAATCTAGCCAAGGAAAGGTGGTTTTGATTTCATGATAACTTCGGGTTTGTTCTTTTTGGCAAATTGCTAGTCTAATTCGATTGAAATCGAGCAAATGAAAAGTGGTTTTTGATTTCATGATAACTTCGGGCTTGTTCCTTTTTGGCGAATTGCTAGTCTAATTCGATTGGAATCGAGCCAATGAAAATTGGTTTTTTATTTCATCATAACTTCTGGTTTGTTCGTTTTTTACGAATTACAAGTCGAATTCGATCGGAATCGAGCCAACGAAAATTTGTTTTTTATTTCATTATAACATATGGTTTGTTCGTTTTTGATAAATTGCGAGTCTTATTCGATTGGAATCGAGCCAACGAAAAGTGGTTTTTGATTTCACGATAACTTCGGATTTTTTCGTTTTTGGCGAATTGCTAGTCTAATTTGATGGGAATCGAGCCAAGGAAAAGTAGATTTTGATTTCCTGACAACTTCGGGTTTGTGCTTTTTGGCGAATTGCTAGTCTAATTCGATTGGAATTGAGCCAACGAAAAGTGGTTTTTGATATCACGATAACTTCGGGCTGGTTTATTTTTGGCGAATTGCAAGTCCAATTCGATTGGAATAAAGCCATTGAAAAGTGGTTTTCGATTTCATGACGACTTCAAGTTTGTTCATTTTTGGCGAGTTGCTAGTCTAATTCTATTCGAATCGAGCCAATGAAAAGTTGTTTTTGATTTCATGATAACTTTGGGTTTGTTCATTTTAGCGAATTGCTAGTCTAAGTCGATTGGGATTGATCCAATGAAAAGTGGATTTTGATTTCATGATAATTTAGGGTTTGTTTGTTTCTGGCGAATTGCTAGTCTAATTTGATTGGAATCGAGCCAACGAAATGTGGTTTTGGATTTCATGATAACTTTGGGTTTGTTCCTTTTTGGTGAATCGCTAGTCTAATTCGATTGGAATCGAGCCAATGAAATGTGATTTTTTATTTCATGAGAACTTTGTGTTTGTTCGTTTTGGCGAATCGCTAGTCTAAATCGATTGGAATCGAGCTAAGGAAAAGTGATTTTTATTTCATTATAACTTCGGGGTTTGTTCATTTTATGGCAAATTTCTAGTCTAATTCGATTGGAATCGAGCCAATAAAAAGAAGCTTTTGATTTCATGACAGCTTTGGGTTTGTTCATTTTATGCGAATTGCTAGTCTAATTCGATTGGAATCGAACCGGGAAAAAGTGGTTTTTGATTTCATGATAACTTCGGATTTGTTTGTTTCTGGCGAATTGCTAGTCAAATTCGGCTAGAATCGAGCCAACGAAAAGTGGTTTTTAATTTCATGATAACTTTGGGTTTGTTTATTTTTGGCGAATCGCTAGTCTAATTCTATTGGAATCGAGCCAACGAAAATTAGGTTTTAATTTCATGATACCATTCGATTTGTTCATTTTTGGCGAATTGATAAACTTATTCGATTGGAATCTAGCCAACGAAAAGTGGTTTTGATTTCATGATAACTTCGGGTCAGTTCTTTTTGGCAAATTGCTAGTCTAATTCGATTCAAATCGAGCCAACGAAAAGTGGTTTTTGATTTCATGATAACTTCGGGTTTGTTCGTTTTTGGAGAATTGCTAATCTAATTTGATTGGAATCGAGCCAATGAAAAGTGGTTTTCTATTTCATCATAACTTCGGGTTTGTTCATTTTTGGCGAATTGCAAGTCCAATTCGATTGGAATCGAGCCAATGAAAAGTGGTTTTTGATTTCATGATAACTTCGGGTTTGTTCATTTTTGGCGAATTGCAAGTCCAATTCGATTGGAATCGAGCCAATGAAAAGTGGTTTTTGATTTCATGATGACTTAGGCTTTGTTCATTTTTGGCGAGTTGCCAGTCTAATTCTATTCGAATCGAGCCAATGAAAAGTGGTTTTTGATTTCATGATAACTTCGGGTTTGTTCATTTTTGGCGAATTGCTAGTCTAATTCGATTGGGATCGAGCCAATGAAAAGTGGTTCTTGATTTCATGATAATTTTGGGTTTGTTCGTTTTGGTGAATTTCTAGTCTAATTCGATTGGGATCGAGCCAATGAAAAGTGATTTTGGATTTCATGATAATTTCGGATTTTTTCGTTTATGGCGAATTGCTAGTCCAATTCGATTGGAATCGAGCCAACGAAATGTGGTTTTTGATTTCATGATAACTTTGGGTTTGTTCCTTTTTGGTGAATCGCTAGTCTAATTCGATTGGAATCGAGCCAATGAAAAGTGGTTTTTGATTTCATGATAACTTTTGGTTTTTTCATTTTTGACGAATCGGTAGTCTAATTCGATTGGAATCAAGCCAACGAAAAGTGGTTTTTGATTTCATGATAACTTTTGGTTTTTTCATTTTTGACGAATCGGTAGTCTAATTCGATTGGAATCAAGCCAACGAAAAGTGGTTTTTGATTTCATGATAACGTCGAGGTTGTTCATTTTTATCGAATTGGTAGTCTAATTCAATTGGAATCGAGCCAATGAAAAGTGGTTTTTTATTTCATTATAACTTCGGGTTTGTTCATTGTTGCCTTATTGCTAGTCTAATACGATTGGAATCGTGCCAATGAAAAGTGGTTTTTGATTTCATGATAAATTCGGGTTTGTTCATTTTTTGCGAACTGCTAGTATAATTCGATTTGAATTGAGCCAACGAAAAGTGGTTTTTGATTTCATGATAACTTTTGGTTTGTTAATTTTTGGCGAATTGCTAAATTTATTCGATTGGAATCGAGCCAACGAAAAGTGGTTTTTGATTTCATTATAACTTCGGATTTTTTCGTTTCTGGCGAATTGCTAGTCTAATTTGATTGGAATCGAGCCAACGAAAAGTGGTTTTTGATTTCATGATAACTTTTGGTTTGTTAATTTTTGGCGAATTGCTAAATTTATTCGATTGGAATCGAGCCAATGAAAAGTGGTTTTTGATTTCATGATAACTTCGGGTTTGTTCTTGTTGGCGAATCGCCAGTCTAATTCGATTGGAATTGAGCCAACGCAAAGTGGTTTTTGATTTCATGATAACTTTAGGTTTGTCCATTTTTGGCGAATCGCTAGTCTAATTCGATTGGAATCGAGCCAATGAAATGTAGTTTTTGATTTCGTGATAACTTCGGGTTTGTTCGTTTTGGCGAATCACGAGTCTAATTGGATTAGAATCAAGCCAACGAAAAGTGATTTTTGATTTCATGATAACTTGAGGTTTGTTCGTTTTTGGCGAATTGCTGGTCTAATTCGATTGGAATTGAGCCAACGAAAATTAGTTTTTGATTTCGTGATAACATTGGGTTTGTTCATTTTTGGCGAATTACTAAACTTATTCGACTGGAATCGAGCCAATGAAAAGTGGTTTTTGATTTCATGATAACTTCGAGCTTGTTTTTTTTTGCGAATTGCTAATCTAATTCGATTGAAATCGAGACAACGAAAAGTGGTTCTTGATTTCATGTTAACTTCGAGTTTGTTCATTTTTGGCGAATTGCTAGCCAATTTGATTGGAATTGAGCCAATAAAATGTGGTTTTTATTTCATGATAACTTTGGGTTTGTTAGTTCTTGACGAATTACTAGTCTAATACGATTGGAATCGTGCCAATGAAAAGTGGTTTTTGATTTCATGATAACTTCGGGTTTGTTAATTTTTTGCGAATTGCTAGTCTAATTCAATTGGGATCGAGCCAACGAAAAGTGGTTTTTGATTTCAATATAACTCCGGGTTTGTTCATTTCTGGAGAATTGCATGTCTAATTCGATTTGAGTCGAGCCAACGAAAACTGGTTTTTGATTTCATGATAACTTTGGGTTTCTTCTTTTTGGTTTTGGCGAATTGCTAGTCTAATACGATTGGAATCGAGCCAATGAAATGTGGTTTTTTATTTCATAATAATTTGGGTTTGCTCATTTTTGACGAATTGCTAGTCTAGTACGATTGGAATCGTGCCAATGAATCATGATAACTTCGGATTTCTTCATTTTTGGCGAATTGCTAGTCTAATTTGATGGGAATCGAGCCAAGGAAAAGTTGATTTTGATTTCCTGGCAACTTCGGGTTTGTACGTTTTAGGCGAATTGCTAGCCTAATTTGATTAGAATCGAGCCAACGAAAAGTGGTTTTCGATTTCATGATAACTTCGGGTTTGTTCATTTTTAGCGAATTGCAAGTCCAATTCGATTGGAATTGAGCCAATGAAAAGTGGTTTTGATTTCATGACAACTTCGGGTTTGTTCATTTTTGGCGAGTTGCTAGTCTAAATCGATTCGAATCGAGCCAATGTAAAGTGGTTTTTGATTTCATGATAACTTCGGGTTTGTTCATTTTTTACGAATTGCTAGTTTAATACGATTTGTATCGTGCCAATGAAAAATTGTTTTTGATTTCATGACAACTTTGGGTTTGTACATTTTGGCAAGTCGCTAGTCTAATTCGATTGGAATCGAGCCAGCGAAAAGTGATTTTTGATTTCATGATAACTTCAAGTTTGTTTGTTTTTGGCGAATCCCTAGTCTAATTCGATTGGAATCGAGCCAACGAAAATTGGGTTTTGATTTCATGATAACATCGGGTTTGTTCGTTTTTGGCGAATTGCTAGTCTAATTCGAATGGAACCAAGCCAACGAAAAGTGGGTTTTGATTTCATGATAACTTCGAGTTTGTTCATTTTTGGTGAATTGCTAGTCTAATTCGATTCGAATCGAGCCATTGAAAGGTGGTTTTTTAATTCCTGGTAACTTCGGGTTTGTACATTTTTGACAAATTGCTAGTCTAACTCGATTGGAATTGAGCCAAAGAAAATTGGTTTTTGATTTCATGATAACTTCGGGTTTGTTCATTTCTGCGCTAGTCTAATTCGATTGGAATCGAGCCAACGAAAAGTGGCTTTCGATTTCATGATAACTTCGGGTTTGTTCATTTCTGCGCTAGTCTAATTCGATTGGAATCGAGCCAACGAAAAGTGGCTTTCGATTTCATGATAACTTCGGGTTTGTTCATTTCTGCGCTAGTCTAATTCGATTGGAATCGAGCCAACGAAAAGTGGCTTTCGATTTCATGATAACTTCGGGTTTGTTCATTTCTGCGCTAGTCTAATTCGATTGGAATCGAGCCAACGAAAAGTGGCTTTCGATTTCATGATAACTTCGGGTTTGTTCATTTCTGCGCTAGTCTAATTCGATTGGAATCGAGCCAACGAAAAGTGGCTTTCGATTTCATGATAACTTCGGGTTTGTTCATTTCTGCGCTAGTCTAATTCGATTGGAATCGAGCCAACGAAAAGTGGCTTTCGATTTCATGATAACTTCGGGTTTGTTCATTTCTGCGCTAGTCTAATTCGATTGGAATCGAGCCAACGAAAAGTGGCTTTCGATTTCATGATAACTTCGGGTTTGTTCATTTCTGCGCTAGTCTAATTCGATTGGAATCGAGCCAACGAAAATTGGGTTTTTTTGATTTCATGATACCATTGAGTTCGTTCATTTTTGGCGAATTGATAAACTTATTCTATTGGAATCTAGCCAACGAAAAGTGGTTTTGATTTCATGATAACTTCGGGTTTATTCTTTTTGGCAAATTACTAGTCTAATTCGATTCGAATCGAGCCAATGAAAAGTGGTTTTTGATTTCAGGATAACTATGGGTTTATTTGTTTTTGGAGAATTGCTAGTCTAATTCGATTGGAATCGAGCCAATGAAAAGTGGTTTTTTATTTCCTCATAACTTCGGGTTTGTTCATTTTTTACGAATTGCAAGTATAATTCGATTGGAATCAAGCCAACGGAAATTGGTTTTTGATTTCATAATAACATCGAGTTTGGCGAATTGCTACTCTTAATCGATTGGAATCGAGCTAACGAAAAGTAGTTTTTGATTTCATGATAACTTCGGGTTTCTACGTTTTTGGCGAATTACTAGTCAAATTTGATGGGAATCAAGCCAAGGAAAAGTTGATTTTGATTTCCTGGCAACTTTGAGTTTGTGCATTTTAGGCGAATTGCAAGTCTAATTCGATTGGAATCGAGCCAACGAAAAGGTTTTTTTGATTTCATGATAACTTCGGGTTTATTCGTTTTTGGCGAATTGCAAGTCCAATTTGATTGGAATCGAGCCAATGAAAAGTGGTTTTTGATTTCATGACAACTTCGGGTTTGTTCATTTTTAGCGAGTTGCTAGTCTAAATCGATTCGTATCGAGCCAATGTAAAGGGGTTTTTGATTTCATGATAACTTCGGGTTTGTTCATTTTTGGCAAATTTCTAGTCTAATACGATTCGTATCCTGCCAAAGAAAAGTTTTTTTTGATTTCATGATAACTTCGGGTTTGTTTATTTTTAGCGAATTGCTAGTTTAATTCGATTGGGATCGAGCTAACGAAAAGTGGTTTTTGATTTCATGATAACTTTGGGTTTGTTCGTTTCTGGCGAATTGCAAGTCTAATTCGATTTGAATCGAGCCAACGAAAAGTGGTTTTTGATTTCATGATAACTTTGGGTTTGTTCATTTTTGGCGAATTGATAGTCTAATTCGGTTCGAATCGAGCCAACGAAAATTGGTTTTTGATTTCATGATAACATTGGATTTGTTCATTTTTGGCGAATTGCTAAACTTATTCGATTGGAATTGAGCCAACGAAAAGTGGTTTTTTATTTCATGATAAGTGGGTTTTTATTTCATGATAACTTCAGGTTTGTTCTTTTTGGCGAATTCCTAGTCTAATTTGATTGGAATCGAGCCAACGAAAAGTGGTTTTTGGTTTCATTATCACCTTTGTTGTTGTTGTTCCACCCTGGCTTCCAAGATGGATTAACACTCGAAGTTCCTAACGGCTGCCTAGCTGCCCCTTTCCTCTTCAGTTGTCTCTCTACCTTCATAGTCACGTGCAACATGTCTTCCAACTCCACATAATGTTGCAACTCCACTACATTGGCAATTTCCCTATTCAACCCATTCAAGAATCGTGCCATGGTAGGCTCCCGATCCTCCACCACATTGGCCCTAATCATGAGTATTTCCATCTCCTTATGACAGTCCTCTACACTATTCGACCCTTGATATAGACCTTGCAGTTTTTGATGGATCTCTCGATAATAGTGGCTAGGAACAAACCTCTTTCTCATCAATGACTTCAATTCCTCCCAAGTGCTGATTGGTCTTCCCCCACTCCTACGTTGTGAAGTAATCACTTGATCCCATCATGAAATTGCATAGTCATTGAACTCCAAAACTGCTAACTTCACCTTTTTCTCCCTCGAGTAGTTATAACACTCGAAGATCATTTCAACCTTCCTTTCCCACTCCAGGTATGCCTCGAGATCACTCCTTCCTTTGAATGAAGGAACTGTCATTTTTATATTTCCCAAGTTTCCATCCAACTCCTTCCCGCGATCATTCCGACCCCATCTGTCAAACCTATCACCTCTATTCCTCATCCTTCCCATCTCAACACCGTGAAATTCACCTTCGTCCATGTCACTCCCATATCCATACTCCTCTCACCTTTCCCTCCTAGGCTCCCATCTATCCGGTCCTCTGGCATTGGGTACATCCACTTGATGCCCCTGACTAAGATTAGCCACCAATTTATCTAATCAATTCATCCAAGCCTCTTGCTTCTCCAACCTATCTCTCACATCTCCAAACACCCTCTCAAACCTCTGCACTAAATCCTCCGATGCATTGCTATTATTGCCTTGTCGGCTTGAGTTTGATTCTGCCCTTTCTGTCATCCTAACACTAAAAATTTTATTTTACTGCCTCACCAAAAGTCACTCGGTAACACACAAGGGCTTTTACCCTCTATTAAGCTCACCTCTCTGCCATTTACCACTCAGTTCTTTCAACAATTGCTTCTAGGAACAATCAATCAATCAATTAATCAATCAAATCGTGTAGAATTCCCCAAACCGGCTGTGACTCAATAATTGTAACAAAGGATTCAAAGAAAACTTTTAAAACTTGACTTGAATTGAAGGAATGAAATGATTCAATGTGTCCAAGTAATTTAGAAACGATATTGAATAATAAAAGTCGGTATTTGACGGATCAATAATGTTTAACAAATTTTTTTTGTTTTTTACTGTACGGATGAATAGTACCATATGGATGAACAGTAATGTTTTTTTTTCAGATCCGAAAATCAATAACAAAACCAACAAAGAAAACGAAAACTGATTTGGGCGAAAATTGAGCCCAAAAATGAAATTTGAAGATTTTTTATGAAACTTTTGGATCAAAGGATCAAGAAACCATTCTGGACAGAAAAACACAAGGAATTGAAAAAAAAAATAGAAAACAAAGGATATACCCTTATTAAATTGGAGGTAAAGCTCTGATACCAACTGATACGAACCCCGTAGCAATGGAAACTACGAAACCCACAATGAGATTGATGCAGAACCCAAGAACACCAATACTAACCCGATTTTGGATCTTGAACCCCAAGAATTGAACCAAGAAACCCTAGATTAGTGAAGAACCTAAAACCCCTTGATTACAATTAAAAGAACTCACAATCCAATTGTTTAGAACGCCACAAGAAATTGAATCTTGATAAGTTCCAAGATTGTTCAAGAAGAACAAGATATTGAAAGAACAAATTCTCTCTCTATAATATTATTCAACCAAAAGTCAAAAGTCTTTACAATGAAAAGTATTCTCCTATTTATACTAATGAGTAAAAACGCCCAAAATCCATCAAATTATGGTAATAATTTGATTTCATAAGAATTCTATCGAAACTAGGAAATTCGGCCAAAATTAGAAAATCCGCCAATTTTTTGGCTTGTACAGCCGCATGGTGTATTTCCATGTTGTCGTATGGTTCAACAAGAAATGCAATATTTATTTTTGGTATGCCACCGTGTGGCCGCATGGTGTTTTTTTCAGCCTCCAATTTCGTGGCTTGATAACAAATCGATCCAAGTTGATTTGGCCTTCGACCCGAACATGAAAGTTGCTCCATTTTGAGTCCTGAACATGGTTCCATCAATGGTTTCTTGAACGAGCAATCCCATTGCTTGTTTCACTTGCTTTGCCCTTGATCATGTCATTGGTCTGCCGTCGACTATCAACGGGTCTCGTCTCGCACTTCCCTTCATCAGGCTCGACTCCTGGATCATATCATTTTGATTTCATGATCACTTTGGGTTTGTTCATTTTTGGCGAATCACTAGTCTAGTTCAATTGGAATAGAGCCAATGAAATGTGGTTTTCGATTTCATGATAACTTCGGGTTTCTTCGTTTTAGCGAATTGCTAGTCTAATTCGATTGGAATTGAGCCAACGAAAAGTGGTTTTTTTTTCATGATAACTTCGAGGTTTGTTCCATTTATGGAGAATTGCTAGTCTAGTTCGATTGGAATCGAGCTAATGTAAATAGGCTTTTGATTTCATGATAGCTTTGGGTTTGTTCATTTTTTGAGAATTGATAGTCTAATTCGATTGGAATCGAGCCAGGGAAAAGTGGTTTTTAATTTCATGATAACTACTGGTTTGTTCATTTTTTGCGATTTGTTAGTCTAATTCGATATCAATTGAGCCAATGGAAAGTGGGTTTTGATTTCATGATAACTTCGGGTTTGTTCGTTTTTTACAAACTGCTCGCCTAATTCGATTGGAATCGAGCCAATGAAAAGTGATTTTTTATTTCATGATAACTTCGGGTTTTTTCATTTTTAGCGAATTGCTCGTCTAATTCGATTTGAATCGGACCAATGACAAGTGGTTTCTGATTTCAAGATAACTTCAGGTTTGTTAGGTTTTGGCAAATTGCTAGTCTAATTCGATTGGAATCGAGCCAAGGAAAAGTGGTCTTCGATTTCATGATAACTTCGGCTTTGTTCTTTTTTGTCGAATGGCTTGTCTAATTCGATTGGAATCGAGCCATGTAAAAGGTGTTTTTGATTCCATGATAACTTCAGGTTTGTTCATTTTGGCTAATTGCTAGTCTAATTCGATTGGAATCGAGCCAACGAAAAGTGGTTTTTGATTTCATGATAACTTTGGGTTTGTTCATTTTTGGCGAATTGCTAGTCTAATTCGATTGGAATCGAGCCAACGAAAAGTGGTTTTTGATTTCATGATAACTTTGGGTTTGTTCATTTTTGGCGAATCACTAGTCTAATTCGATTGAAATCGAGCCAATGAAATGTAGTTTTTGATCTCGTGATAACTTCGGGTTTGTTCGTTTTGGCGAATCGCTAGTCTAATTCGATTAGAATTGAGCCAGCGAAAAGTGGTTTTTGATTTCATGATAACTTCAGGTTTGTTCATTTTTAGCGAATTGCTAGTCTAATTCGATTGGAATCGAGCCAACGAAAATTGGTTTTTGATTTCATGATAACTTTGGGTTTGTTTGTTTTTGGCAAATTGCTAGTCTAATTTGATTGGAATCGAGCCAACGAAAAGTGGTTTTTGATTTCATGATAACTTCGAGTTTGTTCATTTTTGACGAATTGTTAGTCTAATTCGATTGGAATCGAGCCAATGAAAAGTGATTTTTTATTTCCTGATAACTTCAGGTTTTTTCATTTTAGACGAATTGCTCGTCTAACTCGATTGGAATCGAGCCAACGAAAATTAGTTTTTGATTTCATGATAACATCGGGTTTGTTCATTTTCGACGAATTGCAATTCTTATTCGATTGGAATCGAGCCGACTAAAAGTGGTTTTTAATTTCGTGATACCTTCGGGTTTGTTCATTTTTTCCGAATTGCTAGTCTAATTCAATAGGAATCGAGCCAAGGGAAAGTGGATTATGTTTTCCTGACAACTTCAAGTTTGTAGGTTTTTGGCGAATTGCTAGTCTAATTCGATTGGAATCGAGCCAACAAAAAGTGGTTTTTGATTTCATGATACCTTCGGCTTTGTTCTTTTTTGTTGAATGGCTTATCTATTTCGATTGGAATTGAGCCAAGGAAAAGGTGTTTTTGATTTCATGATAACTTCAGGTTTGTTCATTTTTGGCTAATTGCTAGTTAATTCGATTGGAATCGAGCCAACAAAAAGTGGTTTTTGATTTCATGATAACTTTGAGTTTGTTTATTTTTGGCGAATTGCTAGTCTAATTCGATTGAAATTGAGCCAATGAAATGTGGTTTTTGATTTCGTGATAACTTCGGGGTTGTTTGTTTTGGCCAATCGCTAGTCTAATTCGATTAAAATCGAGCCAACAAAAAGTGATTTTTAATTTCATGATAACTTTAGGTTTGTACGTTTTTGGCGAATTGCTAGTCTAATTCGATTGGAATCGAGCCAACGAATATTGGTTTTTGATTTCATGATAACTTTGGGTTTGTTCATTTTTGGTGAATTGCTAGTCTAATTCGATTGGAATCGAGTTAACGAAAAGTGGTTTTTGATTTCATGATAACTTCAAGTTTGTTCATTTTTGGCGAATTGCTAGTCTAATTCGATGGGAATCGACCCAATGAAAAGTGGTTTTTTACTTCTTGATAACATCAGGTTTGTTCATTTTTGACGAATTGCTAGTCTAACTCGATTGGAATCGAGCTGACGAAAATTGATTTTTGATTTCATGATAACATCGAGTTCGTTAATTTTTATGAATTGCTAGTCTAATTCGATTGGAATTGAGCCAACGAAAAGTTGTTTTTGATTTCATGATAACTTCAGTTTGTTCGTTTTTGACAAATTGCTAGTCTAATACGATTCGAATCGAGCCAATGAAAAGTTGTTTTTGATTTCATGATAACTTCGGGTTTTTTCATTTTTGGCGAATTGCTAGTCTAATATGATTCATATCGTGCCCATGAAAAGTGGTTTTTGATTTCATGATAACTTCGGGTTTCTTAGGTTTTGGCAAATTACTAGTCTAATTCGATTGGAATCTAGCCAAGGAAAAGTTGTTTTTGATTTCATGATAACTTCGGGTTTGTTCATTTTTGGCGAATTGCTAGTCTAATTTGATTGGGATTGAGCCAACGAAAAGTGGATTTTGATTTCATGAAAACTTCGGGCTTATTCGTTTTTGGCGAATTGCTAGTCTAATTTGATTGGGATTGAGCCAACGAAAAGTGGATTTTGATTTCATGATAACAAAAGTGGTTTTTAATTTCATGATAACTTCGGGTTTCTTAGGTTTTGGCAAATTACTAGTCTAATTCGATTGGAATCGAGCCAACGAAATGTAGTTTTTGATCTCGTGACAACTTCGAGTTTGTTCATTTTTGCGAATCACTAGTCTAATTCGATTGAAATCGAGCCAATGAAATGTAGTTTTTGATCTCGTGATAACTTCGAGTTTGTTCATTTTTGCGAATCACTAGTCTAATTCGATTAGAATAGACACTAGAAAAAGTGATTTTTGATTTCATGATAACTTCTGGTTTGTTCGTTTTTGGTGATTTGCTAGTCTAATTCGATTGGAATCGAGCCAACGAAAATTGGTTTTAGATTTCTTAATAACTTCGGGTTTGTTCGTTTTTGGTGATTTGCTAGTCTAATTCGATTGGAATCGAGCCAACGAAAATTGGTTTTAGATTTCTTAATAACTTCGGGTTTGTTCATTTTTGGCGAATTGCTAGTCTAATTCAATTTGCATTTGAGCCACCGAAAAGTGGTTTTTGAATTCATGATAACTTTGGGTTTTCTTAATAACTTCGGGTTTGTTCATTTTTGGCGAATTGCTAGTCTAATTCAATTGTATTTGAGCCAACGAAAAGTGGTTTTTGAATTCATGATAACTTTGGGTTTGTTCATTTTTGGTGAATCACTAGTCTAATTCGATTGAAATCGAGCCAATGAAATGTAGTTTTTGATCTCGTGATAACTTCGGGTTTGTTCGTTTTTGCTAATCGCTAGTCTAATTCGATTAGAATAGAGACTAGGAAAAGTGATTTTTGATTTCATGATAACATGAGGTTTGTTCATTTTTGGCGATTTGCTAGTCTAATTCGATTGGAATCGAGCCAACGAAAATTGGTTTTTGATTTCTTAATAACTTCGGGTTTGTTCATTTTTGGCGAATTGCTAGTCTAATTCAATTGGAATCGTGCCAACGAAAAGTGGTTTTTGATTTCATGATAACTTCGGGTTTGTTCGTTTTTGGCGAGTAGCTAGTCTAATTCGATTGGAATCGAGCCAACGAAAATTGGTTTTAGATTTCTTAATAACTTCGGGTTTGTTCGTTTTTGGCGAGTTGCTAGTCTAATTCGATTGGAATCGAGCCAATGAAAATTGGTCTTTTATTTCCTGATAACTTTGGGTTTTTTCATTTTTGAAGAATTGCTAGTCTAACTCTATTGGAATCGAGCCAACGAAAATTGGTTTTTGATTTCATGATAACATTGGGTTTGTTCGTTTTTGGCGAATTACCATTCTTATTTGATTGGAATCGAGCCAACGAAAAGTGATTTTTAATTTCATGATAACTTCGACTTTGTTCGTTTTTTCCGAATTGCTAGTCTAATTCGATTGGAATCGAGCCAACGAAAAGTGATTTTTAATTTCATGATAACTTCGGGTTTGTTCGTTTTTGGCGAATTACCATTCTTATTTGATTGGAATCGAGCCAACGAAAAGTGATTTTTAATTTCATGATAACTTCGGGTTTGTTCGTTTTTGGCGAATTACCATTCTTATTTGATTGGAATCGAGCCAACGAAAAGTGATTTTTAATTTCATGATAACTTCGACTTTGTTCGTTTTTTCCGAATTGCTAGTCTAATTCAATGGGAATCGAGCGAAGGAAAAGTTGATTATGATTTCCTGACAACTTTAGGTTTTTAGGTTTTTGGCGAATTGCTAGTCTAATTCGATTGGAACCTAGCCCACGAAAAGTGGTTTGTGATTTCATGATAACTTCGGGTTTGTTCATTTTTGGCGAATTACTAGTCTAATTCGATTAGATTCGAGCCAATGAAAAGTGATTTTCGATTTCATGATAACTTCGGGTTTGTTCATTTTTGGCGACTAGCTAGTCCAATAGGATTGGAATCGTGCCAATGAAAAGTGATTTTTGATCTCATTATAACTTTGGGTTTGTACATTTTTGGTAAATTGCTAGTCTAATTTGATTGGGATTGAGCCAACGAAAAGTGGTTTTTGATTTCATGATAACTTCGGGTTTGTTCGTTTCCGTTGAATTGCTAGTCTAATTCAATCGGAATCGAACCAACAAAAAGTGATTTTTTATTTCATGAAAACTTTGGGTTTGTTCATTTTTGGCGATAATCTTGTCCAATTCGATTGGGGTCGAGCCAATGAAAAGTGGTTTTTGATTTCAGGACAACTTCGGGTTTGTTTGTTTTTGGTGAATCTCTAGTCTAATTCGATTAGAATCGAGCCAGGGAAAAGTGGTTTTTGATTTCATGATAACTTTGGGTTTGTTTATTTTTGGCGAATTGCTAGTCTTATACAGCTGGAATCGTGCCAATGAAAAGTGATTTTTGATTTCATGATAACTTCGGGTTTGTTCATTTTTGGCGAATTGCTAGTCTAATTCGATTGGAATCGAGCCAACAAAATGTTGGCTTTGATTTCAAGATAACTTCGGGTTTGTTAGTTTCTTGCGAATTCCTAGTCTAATTCGATTGAAATCGACCAAAGGAAAAGTGATTTTTGATTTCGTGATAACTTTGGGTTTGTTCATTTTTGGTGAATCGCTAGTCTAAATCGATTGAAATCGAGCCAACGAAAATTGGTTTTTGATTTCATGGTAACATTGGGATGGTTCACTTTTGGCGGATTGTTGAACTTATTCGATTGGAATCGGGCCAATGAACAGTGGTTTTTGATTTCATGATAACTTCGGGTTCGTTCATTTTTTGGCGAACTGCTAGTCTAATTCGATTGGAATCGAGCCAATGAAAAGTGGTTTTTTATTTCATCATAACTTCGGGTTTGTTCGTTTTTGACGAATTGCAAGTCTAATTCGATTGGAATCGAGCCAACAAAAATTGGTTTTTGATTTCATGATAACATCAGGTTTGTTCATTTTTGGTGAATTGCTAGTCTTATTCGATTGGAATCGAGCCAACGAAAAGTGGTTTTTGATTTCATGATAACTTCGAGTTTTTTCATTTTTGGCGAATTGCTAATCTAATTCGATGGGAATCGAGCCAAAGAAAAGTGGATTTTGATTTCCTGATAAATTCGGGTTTGTGCGTTTACGGCGAATTGCTAGTCTAATTCGATTGTAATCAAGCCAACAAAAAGTGGATTTTGATATCTTGATAACTTCGGGTTTGCTCCTTTTTGACGAATTGCAAGTCCAATTCGATTGGAATTGAGCTAATAAAAAGTGGTTTTTGGTTTCATGATAACTTCGTGCTTGTTCGTTTGGCGAATCGCTAGTCTAATTCGATTGGAATCGAGCCAATGAAAAGTATTTTTTATTTCATGATAACTTCAGGGTTTGTTCGTTTTATGGAGAATTGCTAGTCTAATTTGATTGAAATTGAGCCAATGAAAAGAGGCTTTTGATTTCATGATAGCTTTGGGTTTGTTCGTTTTTTGCGAATTGCTAGTCTAATTCGATTGGAATCGAGCCAGGGAAAAGTGGTTTTTGATTTCATGATAACTTCGGGTTTGTTCGTTTCTGGCGAAAAGCTAGTCTAATTCGACTGGAATCGAGCCAACGAAAATTGATTTTTGATTTAATGATAACTTTGGGTTTGTTCATTTTTGGCGAATCGCTAGTCTAATTCTATTGGAATCGATCCAACAAAAATTGGGTTTTGATTTCATGATACCATTGGGTTTGTTCATTTTTGGCGAATTGATAAACTTATTTAATTGGAATCGAGCCAATGAAAAGTGATTTTGATTTCATGATAACTTCGAGTTTGTTCTTTTTGGCAAATTGCTAGTCTAATTCGATTGGAATCAAGCCAAGAAAAAGTGCTTTTTTATTTCATCATAACTTTGGGTTTGTTCATTTTTTACGAATTGCAAGTCTAATTCGATTGGAATCGAGCTAACGAAAATTGGTTTTTGATTTCATGATAACATCGGGTTTGTTCATTTTTGGCGAATTGCTAGTCTTATTCGATTGGAATTGAGCCAATGAAAAGTTGTTTTTGATTTCATGATAACTCCAGGTTTCTTCATTTTTGGCGAATTGCTAATCTAATTCGATGGGAATCGAGCGAAAAAAAGTGGATTTTGATTTCCTGATAACTTCGGGTTTGTGCATTTTTACGAATTGCTAGTCTAATTCGATTGGAATCAAGCCAACAAAAAGTTGTTTTTGATATCTTGATAACTTCGGGTTTGTTCGTTTTTACGAATTGCTAGTCCAATTCGATTGGAATCAAGCCAATAAAAAGTGGTTTTTGATTTCATGATAACTTAGTGTTTGTTCGTTTTGGTGAATTGCTAGTCTAATTCGATTGGAATCGAGCCAACGAAAAGTATTTTTTACTTCATGATAACTTCGGGGTTTGTTCGTTTTATGGAGAATTGCTAGTCTAATTCGATTGGAATCAAGCCAATGAAAACAGGCTTTTGATTTCCTGATAGCTTTGGCTTTGTTCGTTTTTTGCGATTTGCTAGTCTAATTCGATTGGAATCGAGCCAGGGAAAAGTGGTTTTTGATTTCATGATAACTTCGGGTTTGTTCGTTTCCGGCGAATTGCTAGTCTAATTCAATTGGAATCGAGCCAACGAAAATTGATTTTTGATTTCATGATAACTTTGGATTTGTTCATTTTTGACGAATCGCTAGTCTAATTCTATTGGAATCGAGCCAACGAAAATTGGGTTTTGATTTCATGATACAATTGGGTTTGTTCATTTTTGGTGAATTGATAAACTTATTCGATTGGAATCGAGCCAACGAAAAGTGGTTTTGATTTCTTGATAACTTCGGGTTTGTTCTTTTTGGCAAATTGCTAGTCTAATTCGATTGGAATCGAGCCAACGAAAAGTGGTTTTTTATTTCATCATAACTTTGGGTTTGTTCGTTTTTTATGAATTGCAAGTCTAATTCAATTGGAATCGAGCTACAAAAAATTGGTTTTTGATTTCATGATAACATCGGGTTTGTTCATTTTTGGCGAATTGCTACTCTTAATCAATTGGAATCAAGCTAACGAAAAGTAGTTTTTGATTTCATGATAACTTCAGGTTTGTTCATTTTTGGTGAATTGCTACTCTTAATCGATTGGAATCGAGCTAACGAAAAGTAGTTTTTGATATCATAATAACTTCGGGTTTCTTCATTTTTGGCGAATTGCTAGTCTAATTCAATGGGAATCGAGCCAAGGAAAAGTGGATTTTGATTTCCTGACAACTTCGGGTTTGTGCATTTTAGGCGAATTCCTAGTCTAATTCGATCGGAATCGAGCCAAAGAAAAGTGGTTTTTGATTTTATTATAACTTCGGGTCTGTTTGTTTTTGGCGAATTGCACGTCCAATTCGATTGGAATCGAGCCAATGAAAAGTGGTTTTTGATTTCTTGACAACTTCGGGTTTGTTCATTTTTGACGAGTTGCTAGTCTAAATCGATTCGAATCGAGCCAATGTGAAGTGACTTTTGATATCATGATAACTTCGGGTTTGTTCATTTTTGGTGAATTACTAGTCTAATACGATTCATATCGTGCCAATGAAAAGTGGTTTTTAATTTCATGATAACTTCGGGTTTGTTCATTTTTTGTGAATTGCTAGCCTAATTCGATTGGGATTGAGCTAATAAAAAGTGGTTTTCGATTTCATGATAACTTTGAGTTTGTTCGTTTCTGGTGAATTGCTAGTCTAATTCGATTGGAATCGAGCCAACGAAACGTGATTTTTGATTTCATGATAACTTTGGGTTTGTATATTTTTGGCAAATCGCTGGTCTAATTTGATTAGAATCGAGCCAATGAAATGTGGTTTTTGATTTCATGATAACTTTGTGTTTGTTCGTTTTGGCGAATCGCTAGTCTAATTCGATTGGAATCGAGCCAACGAAAAGTTATTTTCTATTTCATGGTAACTTCGGGGTTTGTTCATTTTATGGCGAATTGCTAGTCTAATTCGATTGGAATCGAGCCAGTGAAAAGAGGCTTTTGATTTCATGATAGCCTTGGGGTTTGTTCATTTTTTGCGAATTTTAGTCTAATTCGATTGGAATCGGGCCAAGGAAAAGTGGTTTTTAATTTCATTATAACTTCAGGTTTGTTCATTTTTGACGAATTGCTAGTCTATCTCGATTGGAATTGAGCCAACGAAAATTGGTTTTTGATTTCATGATAACATCGGGTTTGTTCGTTTTTAGCGAATTGCTAGTCTTATTCGATTGGAATTGAGCCAACGAAAAGTGACTTTTGATTTCATGATAACTTCGGCTTTGTTCATTTTCGCCGAATTCCTAGTCTAATTCGATGGGAATCAAGCCAAGGAAAAGTGGATTTTGATTTCCTGACAAATTCGGGTTTGTACGTTTTTGGTGAATTGCTAGTCTAATTCGATTGGAATCGAGCAAACGAAAAGTGTTTTTGATTTCATGATAACTTCGGGTTTGTTCATTTTTGCCGAATTACTAGTCTAATACGATTGGAATCGTGCCAATGAAAAGTGGTTTTTGATTTCATTATAACTTCGGGTTTGTTCATTTTTGGCGAATTGCTAGTCTAATTCGATTGGGATCGAGCCAACGAAAAGTGGTTTTTGATTTCATGATAACTTCGGGTTTGTTCGTTTCTGGCGAATTGCTAGTCTAATTCGATTGGAATCGAGCCAACGAAAAGTGGTTTTTAATTTCATGATAACTTTGGGTTTGTTCATTTTTGGTGAAAATCTAGTCCAATTCGATTGGGATCAAGCCAATGAAAAGTTGTTTTTGATTTTATGACAACTTCGGGTTTGTTCTTTTTTGGCGAATCGCTAGTCTAATTCGATTAGAATCAAGCCAATGAAAAGTGGTTTATGATTTCATGACAATTTCGGGTTTGTTCATTTTTACCGAATTACTAGTCTAATTCCATTCGAATCAAGCCAATGAATAGTGGTTTTTGAATTCATGATAACTTTGGGTTTGTTCATTTTTGGCGATTTGCTAGTCTAGTACGATTGGAATCGTTCTAATGAAAAGTGGTTTTTGATTTCATTATACTTTCGGGTTTGTTCATTTTTGGCAAATTGCTAGTCTAAATTGATTGGGGTCGAGCCAATGAAAAGTGGTTTTTGATTTCGTGATAACTTCGGGTTTGTTCATTTCTAACGAATTGGTAGTCTAATTCGATTGGAATCGAGCCAACGAATAGTGGCTTTTGATTTCATGATAACTTTGGGTTTGTTTATTTTTAGCGAATCGCTAGTCTAATTCGATTAGAATCGAGCCAAGAAAATTGGTTTTTGATTTTTCATGATAAAATTGGGTTTGTTCATTTTCGGCGAATTGATAAACTTATTCAATTTGAATCGAGCAAATGAAAAAGGTTTTTGATTTCTTGATAACTTCGGGTTTGTTCATTTTTGGCGAATTGCTAGTCTAATTCGATTAGAATCGAGCGAATGAAAAGTGGTTTTTGATTTCATGAAAACTTCGGGTTTGTTCATTTTTGGCGAATTACTAGTCTAATTCAATTCGAATCGAGCCAATGAAAAGTGATTTTTGATTTCATGAGAACTTCAGGTTTGTTCATTGCCGAATTGCTAGTCTAATACGATTGGAATAGTTCCAATGAAAAGTGGTTTTTGATTTCACTATAACCTCGGGTTTATTCATTTTTGGCGAAAATCTAGTCTAATTCGATTGGGATCGAGCCAACGAAAAGTGGTTTTTGATTTCATGATAACTTTGGGTTTGTTCATTTCTGGCGAATTGCTAGTCTAATTCGATTGGAATCGAGCCAACGAAAAGTGGCTTTTATTTCCATGATAAGTTTGGGTTTGTTCATTTTTGGCAAAAATCTTGTCTAATTCAATTGGGATCGAGCCAATGAAAAGTGGTTTTTGATTTCATGACAACTTCGGGTTTGTTCATTTTTGGCGAATTACTAGTCTAATTCGATTCGAATCGAGCCAATGAAAAGTGGTTTTTGAATTCATGATAACTTCGGGTTTGTTCATTTTTGGCAATTTGGTAGTCTAATACGATTGGAATCGTGCCAAGGAAAAGTGGTTTTTGATTTCTTTATAACTTCGGGTTTGTTCATTTTTGACGAATTGCTAGTCCAATTCGATTGGGGTCGAGCCAACGAAAAGTGGTTTTTGAGTTCAATATAACTTCGGGTTTGTTCGTTTTTAGCGAATTGCTAGTCTAATTCGATTGGAATCGAGCCAACGAATAGTGGCTTTTGATTTCATGATAACTTTGGGTTTGTTCATTTTTGGCGAATCACTAGTCTAATTCGATTGGAATCGAGCCAACGAATAGTGGCTTTTGATTTCATGATAACTTTGGTTTTTGAACCAACGAAAATTGGTTTTTGATTTCTTGATAACATTGGGTTTGTTCATGTTCTACAAATTGATAGACTTATTCGATTGAAATCGAGCAAACGAAAAGTGCTTTTGATTTCATGATAACTTCGCGTTTGTTCATTTTTGGTGAATTCCATGTCGATTCGATTAGAATCAAGCCAATAAAAAGTGGTTTTTGATTTCAGGACTATTTCGGGTTTGTTCATTTTTGGCAAATTTCTAGTCTAATTCGATTTGAATCGAGCCAATGAAAAGTGGTTTTTGATTTCAAGATAACTTCGTGTTTGTTCATTTTTGGCGAATTGCTAGTCTAATACGATTGGAATCGTGCCAATGAAAAGTGGTCTTTCATTTCATTATAACTATGGGTTTGTTCGGTTTTGGCGAATTGCTAGTCTAATTCGATTGTAATCGACCCAACGAAAAATGGTTTTTGATTTCATTATGACTTCCGGTTTCTTCATTTTTGGCGAATTGCTTGTCTAATTCGATGGGAATCGAACCAAGGAAAAGTGGATTTTGATTACCTGACAACTTCGGGTTTGTGTGTTTTTTGGGAATTACTAGTCTAATTCGGTTGGAATCGAGCCAACGAAAAGTTGTTTTTGATTTCATGATAGTTTCGGGTTTGTTCATTTTTGATGAATTGCAAGTCGAATTCAATTGGAATCGAGCCAATGAAAAGGGGTTTTTGATTTCCTGACAACTTTAGGTTTGTTCATTTTTGGCGAGTTGCTAGTCTAATTCGATTCGAATCGTGCCAATGAAAAGTGGTTTTTGATTTCATGATAACTTCGAGTTTGTTCATTTTTGGCGAATTGCTAGTCTAATTCGATTGGGACTGAGCCAATGAAAAGTGGTTTTTGATTTCATGGTGACTTCAGGTTTGTTTATTTCGGGCGAATTGCTAGTCTAATTCGATTGGAATCGAACGAACTAAACGTGGTTTTTGATTTCAAGATAACTTTAGGTTTGTTCATTTTTGGCGAATCGCTAGTCTAATTCGATTGGAATGGAGCCAATGAAATGTGGCTTTTGATTTCATGATAACTTCGTGTTTGTTTGTTTTAGCGAATCGCTAGTCTAATTCGATTGGAATCGAGCCAACGAAAAGTGATTTTTTATTTCATGATAACTTCAGGGTTTGTTCGTTTTATGGCGAATTGCTAGTCTAATTCGATTGGAGTCGAGCCAATGAAAAGTGGTTTTTAATTTCATGATAACTTTAGGTTTGTTCATTTTAGGCAAAAATCTAGTCCAATTCGAATGGGATCGAGCCAGTGAAAAGTGGTTTTTGATTTCACGAAAACTTCAGGTTTGTTTATTTTCGACGAATTGCTAGTCTAATTTTATTGGGATCGAGCCAACGAAAAGTGGTTTTTAATTTCATGATAACTTCGGGTTTGTTTGTTTTTGGCGAATTGCTAGTCTAATTCGATTGGAATCAGCCAATGAATTGTGGTTTTTGATTTCATGATAACTTTGGGTTTGTTCATTTTTGGCAAATTGCTGGTCTAATTCGATTGGAATCGAGCCAACGAAAATTGGTTTTTGATTTCATGATAACATTGGGTTTGTTCATTTTTGGCGAATTGATAAACTTATTCGATTGGAATCGAGCCAACGAAAAGTGGTTGTTGATTTCATGATAACTTCGAGTTTGTTCTTTTTGAAGAATTGATAGTCTAATTTGATTGGAATCGAGCCAACGAAAAGTGGTTTTTGATTTCATGATAACTTCGGGTTTGTTCATTCTTGGCGAATTGCTAGTCGAATTCGATTGGAATCGAGCCAATGAAAAGTGATTTTTTATTGCATCATGACTTCGGGTTTTTTCGTTTTTAACGAATTGCAAGTCTAATTTGATTGGAATCGATCCAACAAAAAATTGGTTTTTGATTTCATGATAACATCGGGTTTGTTCATTTTTGGCTAATTGCTAGTCTTATTCGATTGTAATCGAGCTAATGAAAAGTGGTTTTTGATTTCATTATAACTTCGCGTTTCTTCTTTTTGGGCGAATTGCTAGTCTAATTCGATGGGAATTGAGCCAAGGAAAAGTGGGTTTTGATTCCCTGAAAACTTCGAATTTGTGCGTTCTTGGCGAATTGCTAGTCTAATTCGATTAGAATCGAGCCAACGAAAAGGGGTTTTTGATTTCATGATAACATTGGGTCATGATAACTTCGGGTTTGTTCATTTTTGGCAAAAATCTAGTCTAATTCGATTGTGATCGAGCCAATGAAAAGTGGTTTTTGATTTCATGACAACTTCGGGTTTGTTCGTTTTTGGCGAATTGCTAGTCTAATTCGATTAGAATCGAGCCAATGAAAAATGGTTTTTGATTTCATGATAACTTCGAGTTTGTTCATTTTTGGTGAATTACTAGTCTAATTCGATTCAAATTGAGCCAACGAAAAGTCATTTTTGAATTCATGATAACTTCAGGTTTGTTCATTTTTGGCGATTTGCTAGTCTAATACGATTGGAATCTTGCCGATGAAAAGTTGTTTTTGATTTCATTATAACTTCGAGTTTGTTCATTTTCGGCGAATTGCTAATCTAATTCGATAACGAAAAGTGGTTTTTAATTTGATGATAACTTCGGGTTTGTTCATTTTTGGCGAATTGCTAGTCTAATTCGATTGGAATCAGCCAATGAATAGTGGTTTTTGATTTCATGATAATCTTGGGTTTGTTCATTTTTGGCAAATCGCTGTTCTAATTCGATTGGAATCGAGCCAACGAAAATTGGTTTTTGATTTCATGCTAACATTGGGTTTGTTCATTTTTGGTGAATTGATAAACTTATTCGATTGGAATCGAGCCAACGAAAAGTGGTTTTTGATTTCATGATAGCTTCGGGTTTGTTCTTTTTGGCTAATTGCTAGTCTAATTCGATTGGAATCGAGCCAACGAAAAGTGGTTTTTGATTTCATGATAGCTTCGGGTTTGTTCATTTTTGGCGACTTGCTAGTCTAATTCGACTGGAATTGAGCCAATGAAAAGTGGTTTTTTATTTCTTCATAACTTCGGGTTTTTTCATTTTTGATGAATTGCAAGTCTAATTCAATTGGAATCGAGCCAATGAAAAATTGGTTTTTTATTTCAAGATAACTACAGGTTTGTTCGTTTTTGACGAATTGTTAGTCTAATATGATTCATATCGTGCCAATGAAAAGTGGTTTTTGATTTCATGATAACTTCAGGTTTGTTCATTTTTGTCGAATTGCTAGTCTAACTCGATTGGGATCGAGCCAATGAAAAGTGATTTTTGATTTCATGGTAACTTCAGGTTTGATCATTTCTAGCAAATTGCTAGTCTAGTTCGATTGGAATCGAGCTAACGAAACATGCTTTTTGATTTCATGGTAACTTCGGGTTTGGTCGTTTTTGGCGAACTGCTAGTCTAATTCGATTGGAATCGAGTCAACGAAACGTGCTTTTTGATTTCATGATAACTTTAGGTTTGTTCATTTTTCGAGAATTAGACAAGCCAAAAAAATGTGGTTTTTGATTACATGATAATTTCGTGTTTGTTTGGTTTGGCGAATCGCTAGTCTAATTCGATTGGAATCAAGCCAATGAAAATTGATTTTTTATTTTATGATAACTTCGGGGTTTGTTCATTTTATGGCGAATTGCTAGTCTAATTCGATTTGAATCGAGCCAATGAAAAGAGGCTTTTGATTTCATGATAGTTTTGGGTTTGTTCATTTTTTGCGAATTGCTAATCTAATTCGATTGGAATCGAGCATGGGAAAAGTGGTTTTTGATTTCACGATAACTTCAGGTTTGTTTGTTTTTGATGAATTGTCAGTCTAATTCGATTGGAATCGAGCTAACGAAAAGTGTGTTTTGATTTCACGATAACTTCGAGTTTGTTCTTTTTTTGCGAACTGCTCGCCTAATTCGATTGGAATCGAGCCAATGAAAAGTAATTTTTTATTTCATGATAACTTCGGATTTTTTCATTTTTGGCGAATTGCTCGTCTAATTTGATTTGAATCTGGGCAATGGTAAGTGGTTTTGATTTCAGGATAACTTCAGGTTTATTAGTTTTTGGCAAATTGCTAGTCTAATTCGATTGGAATCGAGCTAAGGAAAAGTGGTTTTTGATTTAATGATAACTTCGGCTTTGTTCTTTTTTGACGAATGGCTTGTCTAATTCGATTGGAATCGAGCCAAGGAAAAGTGGTTTTTGATTTCATGATAACTTCAGGTTTGTTCATTTTTGTCGAATTGCTAGTCTAACTCGGTTGGGATCGAGCCAATGAAAAGTGATTTTTGATTTCATGGTAACTTCGGGTTTGGTCGTTTCTGGCGAATTGCTAGTCCAGTTCGATTGGAATCGAGCCAATGAAACATGCTTTTTGATTTCATGGTAACTTCGGGTTTGGTCATTTTTGGCGAATTGCTAGTCTAATTCGAGTGGAATCGAGTCAACGAAACGTGCTTTTTGATTTCATGATAACTTTAGGTTTGTTCATTTTTCACGAATCGCTAGTCTAATTCGAATGGAATCAAGCCAATGAAATGTGGTTTTTAATTTCATGATAACTTCGTGTTTGTTTGGTTTGGCGAATTGCTCGTCTAATTCGATTGGAATCGAGCCAATGAAAATTGATTTTTTATTTCATGATAACTTCGGGGTTTGTTCGTTTTATGGCGAATTGCTAGTGTAATTCGATTTGAATCGAGCCAATGAAAAGAGGCTTTTGATTTTATGATAGTTTTGGGTTTGTTCATTTTTTGCGAATAGCTAATCTAATTCGATTGGAATCGAGCATGGGAAAAGGGGTTTTTGATTTCATGATAACTTCGGGTTTGTTTGTTTTTGATGAATTGTTAGTCTAATTCGATTGGAATCGAGCCAACGAAAAGTGTGTTTTGATTTCACGATAACTTCGGGTTTGTTCTTTTTTTGCGAACTGCTCGCCTAATTCGATTGGAATCGAGCCAATGAAAAGTGATTTTTTCTTTCATGATAACTTCGGGTTTCTTCACTTTTGGTGAATTGCTCGTTTAATTCAATTTGAATCTGGGCAATGATAAGTGGTTTTTGATTTCAGGATAACTTCAGGTTTATTAGTTTTTGGCAAATTGCTAGTCTAATTCGATTGGAATCGAGCCAAGGAAAAGTGGTTTTTGATTTAACGATAACTCTAATTCGATTGGAATCGAGCCAAGGAAAAGTGATTTTTGATTTCATGAAAACTTCAGGTTTGTTCATTTTTGGCGAATTGCTAGTTTAATTCGATTGGAATTGAGCCAATGAAAAGTGGTTTTTTATTTCATGATAACTTCGTGTTTGTTCATTTTTGGCGAATTTCTCGTCTAATTCGATTTGAATCGGGCCAATGAAAAGTGGTTTTTGATTTTATGATAACTTCAGGTTTGTTCTTTTTGGTGAATTGCTAGTCCAATTCGATTAAAATCGAGCCAAAGAAAAGTAGGTTTTGATTTCATGTTAACTTCGAGTTTTTTTCTTTTTGGCAAACTGCTAGTCTAATTCGATTGGAATCGAGCCAAGGAAAAAAGGTTTTTGATTTCAAGATAACTTCCGATTTGCTCTTTTTGGCAAATTACAAGTCTAATTCGATTGAGATAGAGCCAGCGAAAGTTGATTTTTGATTTCATGATAACTTTGGGTTTGTTCTTTTTGGCGAATTGCTAATCTAATTCCATTGGAATCGAGCCTAAGAAAAGTCGTATTTGATTTCATGATAACTTCAGGTTTGTTCGTTTTTGGCGAATTACTAGTCTAATTTGATTGGAATCGAGCCAAGGAAAAGTGCTTTTCAATTTCATGATAACTTTAGGTTTTTTCATTTTTGGCGAATTGCTCATCTAAGCCGATTTGAATCGGGCAAATGAAAAGTGGTTTTTGATTTCATGATAACTTCAGGTTTGTTTGTTTTTGATTTCATGATAACTTCAGGTTTGTTCATTTTTTAAAAATTGCTAGTCTAATTCGATTGGAATCGAGCCAAGGAAAAGTGGTTTTTGATGTCATGGTAACTTCGGCTTTGATCATTTTTGGGGTATGGCTTGTCTAATTCGATTGGAATCGAGACAAGGAAAAGTAGTTTTTGATTTCATGATAACTTCAGGTTTGTTCGTTTTTGGCGAATTGCTAGTCTAATTCATTTGGAATCGAGCCAACGAAAAGTGATTTTTTATTTCATGATAACTTCGGGTTTGTTCATTTTTGGCAAATTTCTCGTCTAATTCGATTTGAATCGGGCCAATGAAAAGTGGTTTTTGATTTCATGATTACTTCAGGTTTGTTCTTTTTGGTGAATTGCTAGTCTAATTCGGTTGGAATCGAGCCAAAGAAAAGTGGTTTTTGATTTCATGTTAACTTCGAGTTTTTTACTTTATATGAACTGCTAGTCTAATTCGATTAGAGTTGGGCCAAGGAAAAGTGGTTTTTGATTTCAAGATAACTTCAGGTTTGTTCTTTTTGGCAAATTACAAGTCTAATTCGATTGGAATGGAGCCAACGAAAAGTGGTTTTTGATTTCATGATAACTTCGGGTATGTTCTTTTCGGTGAATGGCTTGTCTAATTCGATTAGAATCAAGCCAAGGAAAAGTGGTTTTTGATTACATGATAACTTCGGTTCGTTCGTTTTGGGTGAATTGCTTGTCTAATTCAATTGGAATCGAGCCTACTAAAAGTGGTATTTGATTTCATGATAACTTCGGGTTTGTTCATTTTTGACGAATTGCTAGTCTAATACGATTGAAATCATGCCGATGAAAAGTGGTATTTGATTTCATGATAACTTCAGGTTTGTTCATTTTTGGCGGATTGCTAGTCTAATTCGATAGGAATTGGGCCAATGATAAGCGGTTTTTGATTTCAAGATAACTTCAGGCTTGTTCATTTTTGGCAAATTGCTAGTCTAATTCGATTGCAATCGAGCCAAAGAAAAGTGCTTTTCGGTTTCATGATAACTTCGGCTTTGTTAGTTTTTGGCGAATGGCTTGTCTAATTCTATTGGAATCAAGCTAAGGAAAAGGGGTTTTTGATATCATGATAACTTTCGATTTGATTGTTTTCGGCGAATTGCTAGTCCAATTCGATTGGAATTGAGCCAACGAAAAATGATTTTTTATTTCATGATAACTTCGAGTATGTTCGTTTTTAGTGAATTTCTCGTCTAATTCGATTTGAATCGGGCCAATGAAAAGTGGTTTTTGATTTCATGTTACCTTTGAGTTTTTTAATTTTTGGCGAACTGCTTGTCTAATTCGATTGGAATCAAGCCAAGGAAAAGTGGTTTTTGATTTCATGATAACTTCAAGTTTGTTCATTTTTTGCGAATTGCTAGTCTAATTCGATTGGAATGGAGCCAACGAAAAGTGGTTTTTTTATTTCATGATAACTTCGGGTTTGTTCAGTTTTGGCGAATTTCTCATCTAATTCGATTAGAATCGGGCCAAGGAAAAGATGTTTTTGATTTCAAGATAGCTTTCAATTTGCTCTTTTTGGTGAATTAGAAGTCTAATTCAATTGGGATGGAGCCAATGAAAAGTGGTTTTTGATTTCATGATAACTTCACGTTTGTTCGTTTTTGGGGAATTGCTAGTCTAATTCGATTGGAATCGAGCCAAGGAAAAGTGATTTTTAATTTCATGATAACTTCTGGTCTTTTCATTTTTTGTGAATTGCTCATCTAATTAGATTTGAATCGGGCAAATAAAAAGTGATTTTCGATTTCATGAGAACTTCAGGTTTGTTCTTTTGGGTAATTTACTAGTCAAATTCGAATGGAATCGAGCCCAGATTTCATGATAACTTCGGCTTTGTTCGTTTTTGGGGAATGACTTTTCTAATTCGATTTGAATCGAGCCAAGGAAAATTGGTTTTTTATATAATGATAAATTCAGGTTTCTTCATTTTTGGTGAATTGCTAGTCTAATTCGATTGGAATCGAGCCAACAAAAAGTTGTTTTTTATATCTTGATAACTTCGGGTTTGTTCTTTTTTGGCGAATTTCTCGTCTAATTCGATTTGAATCGGGCCAATGAAAAGTGGTTTTTGATTTCATGATAACTTCTGGTTTGTTCATTTTGGCGAATTGCTAGTCCAATTCGATTGGAATCGGGCCAAGGAAAAGTGGTTTTTAATTTAATGTTAACTTTAGGTTTTTTACTTTTTGGCGAACTGCTAGTCTAATTCGATTGGAGACTGGCCAAGGAAAAGTTGTTTTTTTATTTCAAGATAACTTCAGGTTTGTTCTTTTTGGCGAATTACAAATCTAATTCTATTGGGATAGAGCCAATGAAAAGTGGGTTTTGATTTCATGATAACTTCGGGTTTGTTAATTTTTGGCGAATGGCTTGTCTAATTCGGTTAGAATCGATCCAAGGAAAAGAGGTTTTTGATTTCATGATAACTTTCGGTTTGTTCATTTTTAGCGAATTGCTAGTCTAATTCGATTGGAATCGAGCCAAGGAAAAGTAGTTTTTGATTTCATGATAACTTCGGGTTTTTTCATTTTTGGCGAATTACTAGTCTAATTCAATTGGGACTGAGCTTAGGAAAAGTGATTTTTGATTTCATGATAACTTCGGGCTTGTTCATTTTTGGCAAATTACTAGTCTAATTCGATAGGAATCGAGCCAAGGAAAAGTGGTTTTTGATTTCATGATCAATTTAGGTTTTTTCATTTTTGGTGAATTGCTAGTCTAATTCGATTGGAATCGAACCAATGAAAAGTGATTTTTGATTTCATGATAACTTTAGGTTTGTTCGTTTTGGCGAAATGTTAGTCTAATTCGTTTGGAATCGAGCCAACAAAAAGTGGCTTCTGATTTCATGATAACTTCGGGTTTGTTCATTTTTGGTAAATTGCTAGTCTACTACGATTTGTATCGTGCCAATGAAAAGTGGTTTTTGATTTCATGATAACTTCGGGTTTGTTCATTTTTGGCGAATTGCTAGTCTAATTAGATTGGGATCGAGCCAATGAAAAGTGTTTTTTGATTTCATGGTAACTTCGGGTTTGTTCGTTTTTGGCGAATTGCTAGTCTAATTCGATTGGAATCGAGCCAACGAAACGTGGTTTTTGATTTCATGATAACTTCGGCTCTGTTCTGTTTTGACGAATGGCTTGTCTAATTCGATTGGAATCGAGCCAAGGAAAAGTGGTTTTTGATTTCATGATAACTTCAAGTTTGTTCATTTTTGGCAAATTGTTAGTTTAATTCGATTGGAATCGAGTCAACGAAAAGTGGTGTTTTATTTCATGATAACTTTGTGTTTGTTCATTTTTAGTGAATTTCTCGTCTAATTCGATTTGAATCGGGCCAATGAAAAGTGATTTTTGATTTCATGATAACTTCAGGTTTGTTCTTTTTGGCGAATTGCTAGTCTAATTCGATTGGAATCGAGCCAATGAAATGTGGTTTTTGATTTCATGTTAACTTCGCGTTTTTACTTTTTGGCGAACTGTTTGTCTAATTCGATTGGAATCGAGCCAAAGAAAAGTGGTTTTTGATTTAATGTTAACTTCAGGTTTTTTACTTTTTGGCGAACTGCTAGTCTAATTCGATTGGAGACTGGCCAAGGAAAAGTTGTTTTTTTATTTCAAGATAACTTCAGGTTTGTTCTTTTTGGCGAATTACAAATCTAATTCTATTGGGATAGAGCCAACGAAAAGTGGCTTTTGATTTCATGATAACTTCGAGTTTGTTCATTTTTGGCGAATAGCTTGTCTAATTCTATGAGAATCGATCCAAGGAAAAGAGGTTTTTGATTTCATGATAACTTCCGGTTTGTTCGTTTTTAGCGAATTGTTAGTCTAATTCGATTGGAATCGAGCCAAGGAAAAGTAGTTTTTGATTTCATGATAATTTGATTGGAATCGAGCCAAGGAAAAGTAGTTTTTGATTTCATGATAATTTCAAGTTTGTTCATTTTTGGCGAATTGCTAGTCTAATTCAATTGGAACTGAGCCTAGGAAAAGTGGTTTTTGATTTCATGATAACTTCGGGTTTGTTCATTTTTTGTGAGCTGCTCGCCTAATTCGATTGGAATCGAGCCAAGGAAAAGTGGTTTTTGATTTCATGATCAATTTAGGTTTTTTCATTTTTGGCGAATTGCTAGTCCAATTCGATTGGAATCGAACCAATGAAAAGTGGTTTTTGATTTTATGATAACTTCGGGTTTGTTCATTTTTAGCGAAATGTTAGTCTAATTCGATTGGAATCGAGCCAACGAAAAGTGGCTTCTGATTTCATGATAACTTCGGGTTTGTTCATTTTTGGTAAATCGCTAGTCTAATACGATTCGTATCGTGCCAGTGAAAAGTGGTTTTTGATTTCATGATAACTTCGAGTTTGTTCATTTTTGGCGAATTACTAGTCTAATACGATTGGAATCGTGCCAATGAAAGTGGATTATGATTTCTCGATAACTTAGGGTTTGTTCATTTCTGGCGAATTGCTAGTCTAATTCGATTGGAATCGAGCCAACGAAAAGTGGTTTCTGATTTCATGATAAATTTGGATTTGTTCATTTTTGGCAAATCTCTAGTCTAATTTGATTGGAATCGAGCCAATGAAATGTGGTTTTTGAATTCATGATAACTTCGGGTTTGTTCGTTTTGGCGAATCACCAGTCTAATTCGATTGGAATCGAGTCAAGGAAAAGTAATTTTTGATTTCAAGATAACTTTGGGGCTTGTTCGTTTTTGGCGAATTGCTAGTCTAGTTCGATTGGAATTGAGCCAACGAAAAATGGTTTTTTATTTCATGATAACTTCGGGATTGTTCATTTTTGGCAGATTTCTCGTCTAATTCGATTTGAATCGGGCCAATGAAAAGTGGTTTTTGATTTCATGACAACTTCAGGTTTGTTCGTTTTCGACGAATTGCTAGTCTAAATCGATTTGATCGAACCAATGAAAAGTGGTTTTTGATTTCATGATAACTTCGAGTCTGTTCGTTTTTGGCGAATTGCTAGTCTAATACGATTGGAATCGTGCCAATGAAAAGTGACTTTTGATTTCTTGATAACTTCGGATTTGTTCGTTTCTGGTGAATTGTTAGTCTAATTCGATTGGAATTGAGTGAACGAAAAGTAGTTTCTGATTTCATGATACATTTGGGTTTGTTCATTTTTGGCAAATCTCTAGTCTAATTCAATTGGAATCGAGCCAATGAAATGTGGTTTTTGATTTCATGATAACTTCGTGTTTGTTCGTTTTGGTGAATCACCAGGCTAATTCGATTGGAATCGAGCCGATGAAAAGTGATTTTTGATTTCATGGTAACTTCGGGTCTGTTCATTTTTGGTGAATTGCTAGTCTATTACGATTAGAATCGTTCCAATGAAAAGTGGTTTTTGATTGCTTGATAACTTCGGGTTTGTTCGTTTCTAGCGAATTTCTAGTCTAATTTGATTGGAATCGAGCCAACGAAAAGTGGTTTCTGATTTTATGATAACTTCGGGTTTGTTCATTTTTGTCGAATCGCTAGTCTAATTCGATTGGAATCGAGCCAATGAAATGTGGTTTTTGATTTCATGATAACTTCGGCTTTTTTCGCTTTGGCAAATCACCAGTCTAATTCGATTGGAATCGAGCCAATGAAAAGTTATTTTTGATTTCATGATAACTTTGGGTCTGTTCGTTTTTGGCGAATTGCTAGTCTATTACGATTGGAATCGTGCCAATGAAAAGTGGTTTTTGATTGCTTGATAACTTCGGGTTTGTTCATTTCTAGCGAATTTCTAGTCTAATTTGATTGGAATCGAGCCAACGAAAAGTGGTTTCTGATTTCATGATAACTTAAGGTTTGTTCATTTTTGTCGAATCGCTAGTCTAATTCGTTTGGAATCGAGCCAATGAAATGTGGTTTTTGATTTCATGATAACTTCGGGCTTGTTCGTTTTAGCGAATCACGAGTCTAATTCGATTGGAATCGAGCCGATGAAAAGTGATTTTTGATTTCATGATAACTTCGGGTCTATTCGTTTTGGCGAATTTCTAGTCTATTACGATTGGAATCGTGCCAATGAAAAGTGGTTTTTAATTGCTTGATAACCTCGGGTTCGTTCGTTTCTTGCGAATTTCTAGTCTAATTTGATTGGAATCGAGCCAACGAAAAGTGGTTTCTGATTTCATAATAACTTCGAGTTTGTTCATTTTTGTCGAATCGCTAGTCTAATTCGATTGGAATCGAGCCAATGAAATGTGGTTTTTGATTTCATGATAACTTCGGGTTTGTTTGTTTTGGCAAATCACCAGTCTAATTCAATTGGAATCGAGCCGATGAAAAGTGATTTTTGATTTCATGATAACTTCGGGTCTGTTTGTTTTTGGCGAATTACTAGTCTATTACGATTTGAATCGTGCCAATGAAAAATGGTTTTTGATTGCTTGATAACATCGGGTTTGTTCGTTTCTAGCGAATTTCTAGTCTAATTTGATTGGAATCGAGCCAACGAAAAGTGGTTTCTGATTTCATGATAACTTCGGGTTTGTTCATTTTTACCGAATCGCTAGTCTAATTCGATTGGAATCGAGCCAATGAAATGTGGTTTTTTATTTCATGATAACTTCGGGATTGTTCATTTTTGGCAAATTTCTCGTCTAATTCGATTTGAATCGGGCAAATGAAAAGTGGTTTTTGATTTCATGACAACTTCGGGTTTGTTCGTTTTTGGCGAATTGCTAGTCTAATTCGATTCAAATCGAGCCAATGAAAAGTGGTTTTTGATTTTATGATAACTTCGAGTCTGTTCGTTTTTGGAGAATTGCTAGTCTAATACGATTGGAATCATGCCAATGAAAAGTGGTTTTTGATTTCCTGATAACTTCGGGTTTGTTCGTTTCTGGCAAATTACTAGTCTAATTCGATTGGAATTGAGCCAACGTAAAGTGGTTTCTGATTTCATGATAAATTTAGGTTTGTTCATTTTTGGCAAATCTCTAGTCTAATTCGATTGGAATCGAGCCAATGAAATGTGGTTTTTGGTTTCATGATAACTTCAGGTTTGTTCGTTTTGGCGAATCACCAGTCTAATTCAATTGGAATCGAGCCAATGAAAAGTGATTTTTGATTTCATGATAACTTCGGGGCTTGTTCGTTTTATGGCAAATTGCTTGTCTAATTCGATTGGAATCAAGCCAATGAAAAGAAACTTTTGATTTTATGATAGCTTTGGATTTGTTCATTTTTTTTGTGAATTGCTAGTCTAATTCGATTGGAATCGAGCCAGGGAAAAGTAGTTTATGATTACATGATAACTTCGGATTTGTTCATTTTTGGCGAATTGTTAGTCTAATTCGGTTGGAATCGAGCGAACGAAAAGTGGGTTTTGATTTCATGATAACATCGGGTTTGTTCTTTTTTGCGAACTGCTCACCTAATTTGATTGGAATCGAGCCAATGAAAAGTGTTTTTTTAATTTCATGATAACTTCGGGTTTTTTCATTTTTGGCGAATTGGTCGTCTAATTCGATTTGAATTGGGCCAATGATAAGTGGTTTTTGATTTCAAGATAACTTCAGGCTTGTTCATTTTTGGCGAATTGTGAGTCTAATTCGATTGGAATCGAGCCAAAGAAAAGTGCATTTTGATTTCATGATAACTTCGGCTTTATTAGTTTTTTTGTGAATGGCTTATCTAATTCGATTGGAATCGAGCAAGGAAAAGGGGTTTTTGATCTCATGATAACTTCCGATTTGTTTGTTTTTGGCGAATTGCTAGTCTGATTCGATTGGAATTGAGCCAACGAAAAATGGTTATTTATTTCATGATAATTTCGGGATTGTTCATTTTTGGCAAATTTCTCGTCTAATTCGATTTGAATCGGGCCAATGAAAAGTGTTTTTTGACTTCATTACGACTTCGGGTTTGTTCATTTTTGGCGAATCACCAGTCTAATTCGATTGGAATCGAGCCGATGAAAAGTGATTTTTGATTTGATGATAACTTCGGGTCTGTTCGTTTTTGGCGAACTGCTAGTCTATTACGATTGGAATCGTGCCAATGAAAAGTGGTTTTTGATTTCTTGATAACTTTGGGTTTGTTCGTTTCTAGCGAATTGCTAGTCTAATTCGATTGGAATCGAGCCAACGAAAAGTGGTTTCTGATTTCATGATAACTTCGGGTTTGTTCATTTTTGTTGAATCGCTAGTCTAATTCGATTGGAATCGAGCCAATGAAATGTAGTTTTTGATTTCGTGATAACTTCGCGTTTGCTCGTTTTGGCGAATCACCAGTCTAATTCGATTGGAATCAAGCCAACGAAAAGTAATTTTTGATTTCATGATAACTCAGGGATTGTTCCTTTTATGGCGAATTGCTTATCTAATTCGATTTGAATCGAGCCAATGAAAAGATGCTTTTGATTTTATGATAGCTTTGGGTTTGTTCATTTTTTGTGAATTGTTAGTCTAATTCGATTGGAATTGAGCCAGGGAAAAGTGGTTTCTGATTACATGATAACTTCGAATTTGTTTGTTTTTGGCGAATTGTTAGTCTAATCCGGTTGGAATCGAGCCAACGAAAAGTGGGTTTTGATTTTATGATAACATTGGGTTTGTTCTTTTTTGCGAACTGCTCGCCAATTCGATTGGAATCGAGCCAATGAAAAGTGTTTTTTAATTTCATGATAAGTTCGGGTTTTTTCATTTTTGGCGAATTGCTCGTCTAATTCAATTTGAATTGGGCCAATGATAAGTGGTTTTTGATTTCAAGATAACTTCAAGCTTGTTCATTTTTGGCAAATTGCGGGTCTAACTCAATTGGAATCGGGCTAAAGAAAAGTGCATTTTGATTTCATGATAACTTCAGCTTTATTAGTTTTTGGCGAATGGCTTGTCTAATTCGATTGGAATCGAGCAAGGAAAAGGGGTTTTTGATCTCATGATAACTTTCGATTTGTTTGTTTTTGGCGAAATGCTAGTCTAATTCGATTGGAATCGAGTCAGGGAAAAGTGGTTTTTGATTACATGATAACTTCGAATTTGTTCGTTTTTGAGGAATTGTTAGTCTAATTCGGTTGGAATCGAGCCAACGAAAAATGGGTTTTGATTTCATGATAACTTCGGGTTTGTTCTTTTTTTGCGAACTGCACCCCTAATTCGATTGGAATGGAGTCAATGAAAAGTATTTTTTTATTTCATGATAACTTCGGGTTTGTTCATTTTTGACGAATTGCTAGTCTAATACGATTAGTATCGTGCCAATGAAATGTGATTTTCGATTTCATGATAACTTCGGGTTTGTTCATTTTTGGCGAATTGCTAGCCTAATTTGATTGGGATCGAGCCAATGAAAAGTGGTTTTTGATTTCTTGGTAAGTGTGGGTTTGTTCGTTTCTGGCAAATTGCTAATCTAATTCGATTGGAATCGAGCCAACGAAATGTGCTTTTTGATTTCATGATAACTTTAGGTTTGCTTTTTTTTGGCGAATTGCTAGTCTAATTCGATTGGAATCGAGCCAATGAAATGTGGTTTTTGATTTCATGATAACTTCATGTTGGTTCGTTTTGACGAATTGCTAGTCTAATTCGATTTGAATCGAGCCAATGAAAAGAGGATTTTGATTTCATGATAGCTTTGGGTTTGTTCATTTTTTGCGAATTGCTAGTCTAATTCGATTGGAATCGAGCCAGGGAAAAGTGGTTTTTGATTTCACGATAACTCTGGGTTTGTTTGTTTTTGGTGAAATGTTAGTCTAATTCGATTGGAATCGAGCCAACGAAATGTGGGTTATTATTTCATGATAACTTCGGGTTTGTTCATTGTTTTGCGAACTGCTCGCCTAATTCGATTGGAATGGAGTCAGTGAAAAGTGATTTTTTATTTCATGATAACTTCGGGTTTTTTCATTTTTGGCGAATTGCTCGTCTAATTCGATTTGAATCTAGCCAATGATAAGTGGTTTTTGATTTCATGATAACTTCGGCCTTGTTCTTTTTTGGCGAATGGCTTGTCTAATTCGATTGGAATCGATCCAAGGAAAAATGGTTTTTGATTTCATGATAACTTCGGGCTTGTTCGTTTTTGGCGAATTGCTAGTTTAATTCGATTGGAATCGAGCCAACGAAAAGTGGTTTTTTATTTCATGATAACTTTGTGTTTTTTCATTTTTGGCGAATTTCTCGTCTAATTCGATTTGAATCGGGCCAATGAAAAGTTGTTTTTGATTTCGTGAGAACTTCAGGTTTCTTCTTTTTGACGAATTGCTAGTCTAATTCGATTGAAATCGAGCCAATGAAAAGTGGTTTTTGATTTCATGTTAACTTCGGGTTTTTTACTTTTTGGTTTTTATTTCATGATAACTTCGGGTTTGTTCGGTTTTGGCGAATTTCTCGTCTAATTCGATTTGAATCGAGCCAATGAAAAGTGATTTTTTATTTCATGATAACTTCAGGTTTGGTCATTTTTGGCGAATTACTAGTCTAATACGATTCGTATCGTGCCATGAAAAGTGGTTTTTGATTTCATGTTAACTTCGGGTTTTTTACTTTTTGGCGAACTGCTTGTCTAATTCGATTGGAATCGAGTCAACGAAAAGTGGATTTTGATTTCATGATAACTTTGGCTTTGTTCATTTTTTAGCGAATGGCTTGTCTAATTCGATTGGAATCGAGCCAAGTAAAAGTGGTTTTTGATTTCATGATAACTTCGGGTTTGTTCATTTTTGGCCAATTGCTAATCTAATTCGATTGGAATCGAGCCAACGAAAAATGGTTTTTTATTTCATGATAACTTCGGGTTTGTTCGGTTTTGGCGAATTTCTCGTCTAATTCGATTTGAATCGAGCCAATGAAAAGTGATTTTTTATTTCATGATAACTTCAGGTTTGGTCATTTTTGGCGAATTACTAGTCTAATACGATTCGTATCGTGCCATGAAAAGTGGTTTTTGATTTCATGGAAACTTTGGGTTTGTTCACTTTTGGCGAATTGCTAGTCTAATTTGATTGAGATCGAGCCAATGAAATCTGGTTTTTAATCTCATGGTAACTTCGGGTTTGTTCATTTCTGGCGAATTGTTAGTCTAATTCGATTGAAATTGAGCCAACGAAATGTGGTTTTTTATTTCATGATAACTTTGAGTTTTTTCATTTTTGGCGATTTGCTCGTCTAATTCGATTTGAATATGGCCAATGATAAGTGGTTTTTGATTTCAGGATAACTTCAGGCTTGTTAGTTTTTGGCAAATTACTAGTCTAATTCGATTGAAATCGAGCCAAGGAAAAGTGGTTTTTGATTTCATGATAACTTCGGCCTTGTTCTTTTTTGGCGAATGGCTTGTCTAATTCGATTGAAATCGAGCCAACGAAAAGTGGTTTTTGATTTCATGATAACTTCGGCCTTGTTCTTTTTTGGTGAATGGCTTGTCCGATTTGATTGGAATCGAGCCAAGGAAAAGTTGTTTTTGATTTCATGATAACTTCAGGCTTGTTCGTTTTTGGAGAATTGCTATTTTAATTCGATTGTAATCGAGCCAACGAAAAGTGGTTTTTATTTCATGATAACTTTGTGTTTGTTCAATTTTTACGAATTTCTCGTCTAATTCAATTTGAATCTAGCCAATGAAAAGTGGTTTTTGATTTCATGATACCTTCAGGTTTGTTCCTTTTGGCGAATTGCTAGTCTAATTCGATTGGAATCGAGCTAATGAAAAGTGGTTTTTGATTTCATGTTAACTTCGAGTTTTTTACTTTTTGGCGAACTGCTTGTCTAATTCGATTGGAATCGAGCCAACGAAAAGTGGATTTTGATTTCATGATAACTTCGGCTTTGTTCATTTTTTAGCCAACGACTTGTCTAATTCGATTGGAATCGAGCCAAGGAAAAGTGGTTTTTGATTTCATGATAACTTCAGGTTTGTTCATTTTTGGCGAATTGCTAATCTAATTCGGTTGGAATCGAGCCAATGAAGTGGTTTTTTATTTCACGATAACTTCGGGTTTGTTCGGTTTTGGCGAATTTCTCATCTAATTCGATTTGAATCGCTCTAATGAAAAGTGGTTTTTTATTTCATGATAATTCCGGGTTAGTTCGTTTTTGACGAATTGCTAGTCTAATATGATTCGTGTCGTGCCAATGAAAAGTGGTTTATGATTTCATGATAACTTCGGGTTTGTTCATTTTTGGCGAATTGCTAGTCTCATTCGATTGGGATCGAGCCAATGAAAAGTTGTTTTTGATTTCATGGTGACTTCGGGTTTGTTCGTTTCTGGCGAATTGCGAGTCTAATTCGATTGAAATCGAGCCAACGAAACGTGCTTTTTGATTTCATGATAGCTTTAGGTTTGTTCATTTCTGGTGAATCGCTCTAATTTGATTGGAATCGAGCCAACGAAAAGTGATTTTTTATTTCATGATAACTTCGAGGGTGTTCGTTTTATGGCGAATCGCTAGTCTAACTCGATTTGAATTGAGCGAATGAAAAGAGGCTTTTGATTTTATGATAGCATTGGGTTTGTTCATTTTTTGTGAATTGCTAGTCTAATTCGGTTGGAATCGAGCCAGGGAAAAGTGGTTTTTGATTTCACGATAACTTCGGGTTTGTTTTTTTTTCGTGAATTGTTAGTCTAATTCGATTGGAATCGAGGCAACGAAAAGTGGGTTTTGATTTTAGGATAACTTCGGGTTTGTTCATTTTTTTGAGAAATGCTCGCCTAATTCGATTGGAATCGAGCCAATGAAAAGTGATTTTTTATTTCATGATAACTTCGGGTTTTTTCATTTTTGGCGAATTGCTCGTCTAATTCAATTTGAATCTGGCCAATGATAAGTGGTTTTTGATTTCAGGATAACTTTAGGCTTGTTTGTTTTTGGCAAATTGCTAGTCTAATTCGATTGGAATCGAGGCAAGGAAAAGTGGTTTTTGATTTCATGATAACTTCGGCTTTGTTCTTTTTTGGTGAATGGCTTGTCTAATTCGTTTGGAATCATGCCAAGGAAAAGTGGTTTTTGAATTCATGATAACTTCAGGCTTGTTCGTTTTTGGAGAATTTCTAGTTTAATTCGATTGGAATCGTGTCAACAAAAAGTGGTTTTTATTTCATGATAACTTTGTGTTTGTTCATTTTTGACGAATTTCTCGTCTAATTCAATTTGAATCGGGCCAATGAAAAGTGGTTTTTGATTTGACGATAACTTCAGGTTTGTTCTTTTTGGCGAATTGCTAGTCTAATTCGATTGGAATTGAACCAATGAAAAGTGGTTTTTGATTTCATGTTAACTTCAGGTTTTGCACTTTTTCACGAATTGCTTGTCTAATTTGATTGGAATCGAGCCAACGAAAAGTGGGTTTTGATTTCAGAATAACTTCGGGTTTGTTCTTTTTTTGCGAACTGCTCACCTAATTCAATTGGAATCGAGCCAAGGAAAAGTGATTTATTATTTCATTATAACTTCAGGTTAATTCATTTTTGGCGAATTGCTCGTCTAATTCGATTTGAATCTGGCCAATGATAAGTGGTTTTTGATTTCAGGATAACTTCAGGCTTATTAGTTTTTGGCAAATTGCTAGTCTAATTCGTTTGGAATCGAGCCAAGGAAAAGTGGTTTTTGATTTCATGATAACCTCGGCCTTGTTCTTTTATGGCGAATGGCTTGTCTAATTCGATTGGAATCGTGCCATGGAAAAGTAGTTTTTGATTTCATGATAACTTTAGGATTGTTCGTTTTTGGAGAATTGCTAGTTTAATTCTATTGGAATCGTGCCAACGAAAAGTGGTTTTTATTTCATGATAACTTTGTGTTTGTTCATTTTTGGCAAGTTTCTCGTCTAATTCAATTTGAATCGGGCCAATGAAAAGTGGTTTTTGATTTCATGATAACTTCAGGTTTGTTCTTTTTGGCTAATTGCTAGTTTAATTCGATTGGAATCGAGCCAATGAAAAGTGCTTTTTCATTTCATGTTAACTTCGGGTTTTTTACTTTTTCTCGAACTGCTTGTCTAATTCGTTTGGAATCGCGCCAACGAAAAGTGGCTTTTGATTTCATGATAACTTCGGCTTTGTTCAGTTTTTGGGGAATGGCTTGTCTAATTCGATTGGAAACGATCCAAGGAAAAGTAGTTTTTGATTTCATGATAACTTCAGGTTTGTTTGTTTTTGGCGAATTGCTAATCTAATTCGATTTGAATCGAGCCCACGAAAAGTAGTTTTTTATTTCATGATAACTTCGGGTTCGTTCGTTTTTGGTGAATTTCTCGTATAATTCGATTTGAATCGGGCCAATGAAAAGTGGTTTTTGATTTCATGATAACTTCAGGTTTGTTCTTTTTGGCGAATTGCTAGTCCAATTCGACTGGAATCGAGACCAAAAAAAGTGGTCTTTGATTTCATGTTAACATCGGGTTTTTTACTTTTTGGCGAACTGCTAGTCTAATTCGATAAGAAATCAGGCCAAGGAAAAGAGGTTTTTGATTTAAAGATAACTTCCGGCTTGCTCTTTTTGTGAATTACTAGTCGAATTCGATTGTGATAGAGCCAACGAAAAGTGGTTTTTGATTTCATGATAACTTCAGGTTTGTTAGTTTTTGGTGAATTGCTAGTCTAATTCCATTGGAATCGAGCCTAAGAAAAGTGGTATTTGATTTCATGATAACTTCAGGTTTGTTCGTTTTTGGCGAATTCCTAGTCTAATTTGATTGGTATCGAGCCAGGGAAAAGTGGTTTTCAATTTCATGATAACTTTAGGTTTTTTCATTTTTGACGAATTGCTCATCTAATTCGATTTGAATCGAGCCAATGATAAGTGGTTTTTGATGTCATGATAACTTCAGGTTTGTTCTTTTTTACAAATTGCTAGTCTAATTCGATTGGAATTGAGCCAACGAAAATGGTTTTTGATTTCATGGTAACTTCGGCTTTGTTCATTTTTGGCGTATGGCTTGTCAAATTCGATTGCAATCGAGCCAAGGAAAAGTTGTTTTTGATTTCATGATAAATTCGGGTTTGTTCGTTTTTGACGAACTGCTAGTCTAATTCGATTGGAATCGAGCCAATGAAAAGTTGTTTTTTATTTCTTGATAACTTCTGGTTTGTTCGTTTTGGGCGAATTTCTCGTCTAATTCGATTTGAATCGGGCCAATGAAAAGTGGTTTTTGATTTCATGATAACTTCTGGTTTGTTCATTTTGGCGAATTGCAAGTCCAATTCGATTGGAATCGAGCCAAGGAAAAGTGGTTTTTGATTTAATGTTAACTTTAGGTTTTTTACTTTTTGGCGAACTGCTAGTCTAATTCGATTGGAGACTGGCCAAGGAAAAGTTGTTTTTTTTATTTCAAGATAACTTTAGGTTTGTTCTTTTTGGCAAATTACAAATATAATTCGATTGGAATCGAGCTAAAGAAAAGTGGTTTTTGATTTCATGTTAACTTCGAGTTTTTTACTTTTTGGCGAACTGCTAGTCTAATTCGATTAGGGTTGGGCCAAGGAAAAGTGGTTTTTTATTTCAAGATAACTTCAGGTTTGTTCTTTTTGGTGAATTACAAGTCTAATTGGAATGGGATGGAGCCAACTAAAAGTGGTTTTTGATTTCATAATAACTTCGGGTTTGTTCTTTTTGGCCGAATTACTTGTCTAATTCGATTTGAATCGGGCCAATGAAAAGTGGTTTTTGATTTCACGATAACTTCAGGTTTGTTCTTTTTGGCGAATTGCTAGTCTAATTCGATTGGAATCAAGCCAAAGAAAAGTGATTTTTGATTTCATGTTAATTTTGAGCTTTTTACTTTTTGGCGAACTGCTAGTCTAATTCAATTAGAGTTGGGCCAAGGAAAAGTGGTTTTTGATTTCAAGATAACTTCAGGTTTGTTCTTTTTGGTGAATTACAAGTCTAATTCGATTGGGATGGAGCCAACGAAAAGTGGTTTTTGATTTCATAATAACTTCGGGTTTGTTCGTTTTTGGCGAATGGCTTGTCTAATTTGATTAGAATCAAGCCAAGGAAAAGTGGTTTTTAATTTCATGATAACTTCGGGTTCGTTCGTTTTTGGTGAATTGCTAGTCTAATTCAATTGGAATCGAGCCTACTAAAAGTGGTATTTGATTTCATGATAACTTCGGGTTTGTTCATTTTTGGCGAATTGTTAGTCTAATTTTACAGGAATTGAGCCAGGGAAAGTTGTTTTTGATTTCGTGATAAATTCAGGTTTTTTCATTTTTGGCGAATTGCTAGTCTAATTCGATTGGAATCAAGCCACTGAAAAGTGGTTTTTGATTTCATGACAACTTCAGGTTTGTTCATTTTTGGCGAATTGCTTGTCTAATTCGATTTGAATCAAGCCGATGAAAAGTGATTTTTGATTTCATGATAACTACGGGTCTGTTCGTTTTTGGCGAATTGCTAGTCTATTACGATTGGAATCGTGCCAATAAAAAGTGGTTTTTGATTTCTTGATAACTTCGGGTTTGTTCATTTCTAGCGAATTTCTAGTCTAATTCGATTGAAATCGAGCCAACGAAAAGTGGTTTCTGATTTCATGATAACTTCGGGTTTGTTCATTTTTGTCGAATCGCTAGTCTAATTTGATTGGAATCGAGCCAATGAAATGTGGTTTTTGATTTCATGATAACTTCGGGTTTGTTCCTTTTGGGGAATCGCCAGTCTAATTCGATTGGAATCGAGCCAACGAAAAGTAATTTTTGATTTCAAGATAACTTCGGGGCTTGTTCGTTTTATGGCGAATTACTTGTCTAATTCGATTGGAATCGAGCCAATGAAAAGAAGCTTTTGATTTCATGATAGCTTTGGGTTTTTCATTTTTTGTGAATTGCTAGTCTAATTCGATCGGAATCGAGCCAGGGAAAAGTGGTTTTTGATTACATGATCACTTCGGATTTGTTCATTTTTGGCGAATTGTTAGTCTAATTCGGTTGGAATCGAGCCAAGGAAAAGTGTGTTTTGATTTCATGATAACTTCGGGTTTTTTTTTTTTTTTGCGAACTGCTCGCCTAATGCGATTGGAATCGAGCCAATGAAAAGTGTTTTTTAATTCCATGATGACTTCGGATTTTTTGATTTTTGGTGAATTGCTCGTCTAATTCGATTTGAATCGGGTCAATGATAAGGGGTTTTTGATTTCAAGATAACTTCAGGTTGTTCGTTTTTGGCAAATTGCTAGTCTAATTCGATTCGAATCGAGCCAAAGAGAAGTGCTTTTTGATTTCATGATAACTTCGGCTTTCTTAGTTTTTGGCGAATGGCTTGTCTAATTCGATTGGAATCGCGAGCTAAGGTAAAGGGTTTTTTGATCTCACGATAACTTCCGGTTTGTTTGTTTTTGGTGAATCGCTAGTCTAATTCATTGGAATTGAGCCAACAAAAATTGGTTTTTTATTTCATAGCAACTTCGGGTTTGTTCGTTTTTGGCGAATTTCTCGGCTAATTCCATTTGAATCGGGCCAATGAAAAGTGGTTTCTGACGAATTCGATTGGAATCGAGCCAAGGAAAAGTGGTTTTTGATTTCATGATAATGTCAGGTTTGTTCATTTTTTGCGAATTGCTAATCTAATTCGATTGGAATCGAGCCAACGAAAAGTGGTTTTTTATTTCATGATAACTTCGGGTTTGTTCGGTTTTGGCAAATTTCTCGTCTAATTCAATTTGAATTGGGCTAATGAAAAGTGGTTTTCGATTTCATGATAACTTCAGGTTTGTTCTTTTTGGCGAATTGCTAGTCTAATTCGATTAGAATTGAGCCAAAGAAAAATGGTTTTTGATTTCTTGTTAACTTGGGGTTTTTTACTTTTTGGTGAACTACTAGTCTAATTCAATTGGAATCGGGCCAAGGAAAAGATGTTTTTGATTTCAAGATAACTTTCGATTTGCTCTTTTTGGCGAATTACAAACGTAATTTGGTTGGGATGGAGCCAATGAAAAGTAGTTTTTCATTTCATGATAACTTGGGGTTTGTTCGTTTTTGGCGAATTGCTAGTCTAATTCGATGGAATCGAGCCAAGGAAAAGTGGTTTTTAATTTCATCATAACTTCTGGGTTTTTCATTTTTGGCGAATTGGTCGTCTAATTCGATTTGAATCGGGCCAATGAAAAGTGGTTTTTGATTTCATGAGAACTTCAGCTTTGTTCATTTTTGGTAAATTGCTAGTCAAATTCGATTGGAATCGAGCAAAGGAAAATTGGTTTTTGATTTCATGATAACTTCGGCTTTGTTCATTTTTGTTGAATGACTTGTCTAAGTCGATTGGAATCGAGCCAAGGAAAACTGGTTTTTTATATAATGATAACTTTAGGTTTGTTCATTTTT